>NC_058132.1:526051076-526162644 GCF_016433145.1 Gracilinanus agilis
CCCCTCCCCTCCCCTCCCCTCCTCTTTTCTTTTCCTTCTTCCCTTCTCCTTCTTCTCCTTTTCTTTTTTCTCCTTTTTCTCTTCTCCTTTTTTTGAGTTTAAATTTTCTTTTTTTAATCTGAATTAAATAATCATCAACAAATATTTCAACATATTAAGAAGGAGAAAGTGGATAGAGTTAGAAACTGGAAACAAGGAAATCTTTTAGGTGATACCTAGCAGCCTGCATGTGTTTTGAGAAAACATGATGAATGTTTTAAATATTCACAAGATTATCCTTTATAATTTTCATATATTAGTTTACTTTAGAAACAGTAAAATTATTTCCTTTATAAATATAGACCAATACCTTCTTATAATCTTATAAGTTCTTGTAAATTTTTTAAAACCTTACCTTTTGTCTTTTTTTAAATATATACTTTATAACCACCATCAGTACCAGAAAAGAATTTAACTAAACAAGAAATAAAAAAATTATATGTAAAAGCACAAACTCTACATTATTTACTAGGTATCAGTTCTAAGGCAGAAAATAATAAGGGCTAGTCAATGGAGGTTGAGAGACTTGTTTAGGGCCACATGACCACATAGTTCAAAAGTGTCTGAAGTCACACTTGAACCCAAGACCCCCTGAATCCTAGGCTGACTCTCCACTGAGCCACATAGCTGCCCCTATAATAATCTAATCTTTAAAAAATTGTTTTATTATTTATTTTTTTTTGTTTCATATTTTACGAATACCAAATAACATGAGCATTTTCTTTGAACTGCCTAAGGGTGCTGAGAGGTTAATTGACTTCCTGGTAGTATGTATCAGAAGTGGGACTTGAATTCAGTTCTTCTAACTCAGAGGTCAAATTGACCTCTCTGTCTTTACAATGTTGAATCAATTAATTTACTCTGGAAATATTTGGTTAGAAAAAATATTCCCAGTTAAAAAAACATTGTAACATGACCAATTTGAAGATGACCACATTTGATTCTAATTTAATTATAAATCTCAAATTTATATTCTTAGTATTATTGAAATAAATAGGGACTTAGGGTTTAAATGAATTTTTTCCTGACTCTTTGAAAATAATATTTAGGACATCATTCTAATTAGAATTATTAGACTTGTATTTTTTAAAATATATTTCAAACAAAATCTGCAGGGACTCTTTTTGGTTCCTAGTTTTAAAATTTCAAATAATAACAAGTATTTGTATTAAATTCTTTTTTAGTTGTTGAGAAACCAGAGATTTCCTGCTTCTTATCATCATGCTGTTGAAACAGTTGTTAATATGCTGATGCCGCACATCACTCAAAAATTCAGAGATAATCCAGAGGCTTCAAAAAATGCCAATCATAGCCTTGCAGTTTTTATAAAGGTGAGTACATTGGAATAGTAATGGTTGAGTCAAGTCAGAAAGTATTTATTAAATGTATTCTATGTATCAGGCACTATATTGGGGATAAAAATACAAGAAAAAAGAAAGACCTCCCTCACCCTTCAAGAAGCCTAAATTCCAAAAGGAGAAGACAACATATAATGAATGGAGCCAGAAGTTGGGGGAAGTCCTGAAGTCAAGAGCAGAGCCATGGAGAGGGGCAAATGATGAATGGTTGGGGCCTTTCTCAAAATGGCAGATCTAGAAGAAATACATCAATGGGAGATGAGGGATGCAGGAATGGATGGAGGTTCTGAGTTAAGAAGACGGTGGGGACTGAGGGAACTTCTACTGTGGGAAGACAATTAAGAATGATGGAGAATCTGGAGAGTGGAAGCTGAGCCAGGGGAGGAATTGTGTTTGAAGAATAATCTCCTTGTTTCCCCCAATATTTTATTGACTAGTCAATTCCTTCTTCATATAGGTGAGCACTAGATAGTATTTAGTATGCCTAGATTTATTTTAATTAAATGCTAAGTTATTGATGCTAAAAAAAAGTAAAAAGCTGCTCTTTAGAAAATATTTTCACTTTTTTTCCCCCTTGCTACAGAGATGTTTCACGTTTATGGACAGAGGCTTTGTTTTCAAACAGATCAACAATTATATCAGCTGTTTTGCCCCTGGAGATCCAAAGGTAGTCTCTGTTCTTTGTCTTCCCTTGATTTGTGGAGATTTTCTTTTCTCCTCTCATATTTATATTTAGAAATCCTTTCATTTCTCTCATTTGTTTTGGAATTTTCTTGAGATTGAAGTCACCTACTAATCTTTGATAGAATTTTGGGGCCATGGAAAAAATAGAGGGAGAGAAAAGAAAGAATGAATTTTTCTCCTTATCATTTAAGATAATAGAATCACACTGGTCTATTATCTTAGATAGAATCACATATGGTCGGACTCCCTCATTGGGAAATGAGGGCCAGAAAAGTTAAATTCCTAGCCCGAAGTTAAACAAGTAACTGTTAAAAGTTAAACTGGCCACTATGCCGTACCTTGAAATATTGCTCTACTATGCCACAAAATCAGAAATAGATATTTTCCTTGGCAAGTAGGACCTTAGAGATTCCAGATTTGGGGATTATGTATTTCACTACTCTTAGACCTAAAAGGCAATAGTGGGTAAGGGGTCAAGTGCTTTGATTTTTAGAACAATTTACTCCAGTGATTCTTGGGCTTGTAGAATAGTAAAAATTGTTTCCAAGAGAGTCAAAGAGATAAAGACCGAGGGTGCCTGGTTCCAGTAAGTATTCTTATTTAAGGTGGTCAGCAAAGTATCTAGTGAATTACTAAGCCTCATTATTCACAGCTAAACCATTCTTCCTGCAGACGCTTTTTGAATTCAAGTTTGAATTTCTCCGTGTAGTGTGCAATCATGAACACTATATCCCTTTGAATTTGCCAATGCCATTTGGAAAAGGCAGGATTCAGAGATATCAAGGTAACTCATTCCTCATCTGTGCTAATGTTAAGAAAAGAAATAGATATTTATTTATGATGTGGGGAAAAAAATTCTAATATACCATTAAGAAACTTGAAGTTTGAAAGCTAGGCTCGATAGTTTATAAGGCCAACTGCCCCCTTCTCTCCCCCAACCCCATTAAAAACTGCAAAAGAATTGCATCAGTAGAAAATCTCTGCTTTTAAAAATATTTTTAGGCAATGAATTGAGTCAACTTATCAAACAATAAGATAAACTTGTGGCCAAATGTAACTTTTTTCCTTTGTAAATTTTCTTTGCTTGAATAACCAAAATTCACTTTACTTATGGAAGCTTATTTTTTGTTTGTTCTACTTTATTTCCTTTTTTTTTTTTTTTTTTGTGACTTAGCTTTTCTTTCACCAACCGTGGAGTCACATGACACTCCTATAGGTAGGTGTGAGGTGTGACATTTGCTCTTTCTTGCATTTTCATCCTTTAAAAAGAATGCAAGTCATTGCCAGAGTGTTGCTAGTTCCTTCTTGCTGCTTGTCTAGATCTTTCCTGAGCTCTCCTATTATTTTTTATTTATTTATTTTAGGCAAATAGGGTTAAGGGACTTGCCCAGCTAGTAAATGTCTGAGGCCACATTTGACCTCAGGTCTTCTTGACTCCAAGCCTGGCACTATCTACTAGGTCGTTCATCCCTTCATAACAGTGTTATAACCAGTGACAAACCTATTAATGCAGTGATGGGCAAACTTTTTAAAGAGGCAGCCAAAGGAAAGGAGAAATGCTCATCTGTCTGTCTGTTTCTAAGGCAACTCTTTAGAAGTTTCATTGTATTGTATCCTACTCATTGTATTCGTCAGATTAGGAATAATGTCGCAGGACAGAACATTTCAGGGGGTCCCATCTGGCCCTCAAGCTGTAATTTGCCCATCACTGTGTTAATGTATATTTTACTCTAGTTTGTGCTGGCATCAGGAACCCCTGAAGAAATGTCTGTTCCCTTTGCCTCCAGATCCGAGGGAACTCTAGGGCATCCCTTTGAAGGAGAGGAAGATTCCAGTTCATGTTCTGACCCATGCTTTAGCTTTTCATGGTCCCAAAACTCTTCTTCCTATAGTGAAGACACCAACCCTAAACCCAAATAATGTATCTCTTTCAAATTCCTTTTTTGGGTTTGTTTTGACAAATGCCCAGTATTCTCCTTTAGTTTAAAAAGACTCTTTTAGTCATCTTTGTCTCCGCTGATGGACAGTATCTTAAACATATACAGTTTTCTTTAGTGGACAAATGAACTAAAGTTCATATACAATTGATTCTTGTCCTCATGAGTAAATCAGAGTAATCAAACTTAATATGATATATCAGTCAAAGCAATATTTCTTGTGTTTAGCATCCTTCAAAGAAGCCTCTTATGTGGCAGGATATTGATTATCTGTTAATGAAGGAGAGAACCAGATCGATGACATAAAATCATAACCTGAAAATTACATGATTTTGGAATATAATTATAAACAATAAAGTATTCTTATTCCAACACACATACAAATGTTCTCAAGAAAGAGAAACTCACCCCCCATGTGGCTGATCCAGACTCTAACCTCCCTGAGTGTAGGTGCTTTGTCTTGAGAATCTGTTATCCCTGATGTCCTGCATCATGCACTGCTTACAGTAGATGCTTAATGATTGAAAAATACTTTGTTATACCACTGTGACGAGTAGATATTTAATGATTAGACTTTAATCGAGGAGGCAAAGTGGCTCTGAGAAAAACATTTTGTTGTTTTTTTAATCATGTCCGACTCTTCCTAACTCTGGATAAGGTTTTCTTGGCAAAGATACTGGAATGGGTTGCCATTTCCTTTTCCAGCAGAATAAGGCAGAAGTTATAAGTGATTTGCCCGGGATCACACAACTAATAAGAATATGAGGCTGTATTTAACTCAGGTCTTCTTACTCTTAGTCCAGCCACAAGCCACCTAACTGCCTCATGGAAAATATATTCAAGGATAATGAAAATCTTTTATGAGGTACAGACACAAAATTTGGAAGCAGTCTTTGCTTTCAAGGAATTTCCAATTAAAGAACAGTTATATATTAAGCTCCTACTGTGTGCTAGTCACTATGCTAAGCACTGAGGATACAGAAAAAGTCCAAAGACATTTCCTGCCCTCAAAAATATAATCTAATAGATTTAATAGAATAAATCATAATCTAATAGAGGAGACAGTAAGCAGTACAAACAAGCTCATATGGGATAGAAAAGAAATAATTTAAAAAGGGAAAGCACTAGACAGGGGAGAGAGTTTGAGAAAGGTTTTCGTGGAAGATGGAATTTTAGTTGAGACTTGAAAGAAGTCAGGAAAGCCAGTAGACAGGGATAAAAAGGAAGGGGCATTCCATACTTGGACGACAGGCAGGAAAAGCACCCAGAGCTGAGGAATGGAGTGTCTTGTCAATATTAAATGGTTACGTGGACAGTTCCACTCCAATAATTACATAACCTTAACATCTGGGCCATTTCTATTTATAGCAGAAGAGTGGTAAGGTTTCTTATTCTCAGCTTTAAGAAAAAGAATCTTGTGTTGATATATCATCCAAAGCATGCATCTAATCCACTCTTGGGCTTCTGTATCTGTGAGCAAGCTATCAAAGCACTGTTTTCCTGCCTTGTGCAAAGCACAGTATAAACATGTGTACATTCTTCCTATTTTCATTCTTTTTTTGTTTCCTCATGTTTTTTAAGTCTTTCCCTCCTGCCTTTCCATTTTCATTTTTCTCTTCTCCTCTCCCTTTCTCTTTGTGGACTTTTAAAACATTTACTCTCAGTAGATAAGTATTGCCTAGTACACTAGAACCCCACTTTCTGTAATAAATACAGTAATATTTTAACCATACTTATATACACTAACAACTGATGTCTTCATTGAATATAAAAACAATTTTCAGTCATATGAATTATTTCAGTGATGCTTTATAATTCTATTAATCTGTCTATATTTCCTTTATATATACAGAGCATAATAAAGTAGAATAATGTAAACTCATGAGTAAGAGAAGAACCTTCTTTTGATACCCTTCTAAGATAAAAAAAATTTGTCTAGTAAAATAATTCAGCAATCATTATCATTGGGTAATTTTTCCTTTGTGTACAACTTGTCCTGACCCCAGTTGGGGTTTTCTTGGCAAAAGTACTGGAGAAATTCTCCATTTCCTTCTGCAGTTTGTTTTACAGATGAGGAAACTGAGGCAAACAGGGTTAAGTGATTTGCCCAGGATCACAAAGGTAATAAGTGTTTGAGACCAGATTTGAACTCAGGAAGATGAGTCTTCCTTACTTAAGATCTGGCACTCTATCCTCTCTGCCACCTAGCTGCCCTTAATTCAGCAGTGACTAATAAATTTCAAGAAAATAACTTGGGACATTGCTGATGACTGCTCAGCAATAACTCTATCCCAAAGTGACCTTCTCTCGTCATTTTATCATGCATCATAATACATAGGGACCTAAAATCAAGTGGTATCCCTTAGTTGTGCTCCCATCCTTGTCTCCACTGACACATCCTTTGCAAAGCTGAAGCATTTCCTTTGAGACATTAAGTGAATCCAGTCTCTGACCCATGATCTAGTGATTCAGGCTTGATATTCATTAACTCCCAAAATAGTCAGTCTGTAATGATGGACATTCCCTATTCTGCTTGAGTTAGCTGGAGAGGTAATTCAGCTTTAAATCAGGCCTATAGACAGAGCTAAGTTTTTATAACAGATGAAGAATTAAAATCTCTCATAATTTCTCAAAAGATAAAAAAGTCATGAAAATGATAATAAAAAACAAAGGTCATGTATAAATTATAAAATTAAAAATTATAAAGTTATAAAATTATAAAATTACATTGTATAAAAAAAGTTATTAAAAAGCAAAGGTCATGAAGGTAACAATAGCATTAAAAGAAATAAAGATAATAATAAAAAATCAGGTGATAACATCAAAAAAGGTCATTTATGGGGGAAATAATATTAAAAAAGGTCATGAAAGTGATAATAACATTTTCAAAAAGGTTGTACAGGTGATAATAATATTAAAAATGTCATCAAGGTGATAACAATTTTTAATAAAAAATCATGAAGATGGTAACATTAAAAAAAGATCATGGGAGGGATAACAACACTTTTAAAAAGGTCATGCAAGTGATAATAGGATTGCTTTCCCCAAATAGATGATGTGTTTGCTTCTCTCTCTTTCTCATAGAATAAGCTTTCAGTTCATATTTGTTGTTAAGCTTGCAGATGGTTTGTTAGTTTGGTTTGTTGTGTGCTGTACATTTTAGTTTTAGCTTCTATTGATCTTGTTTGCTTTTAGAGAAGCATAAATATTGATTAGATAATAAGTGCTTTGCTGTCACTGTTTGATTAATAAAGTAATTCCTGATTTACATAGTTCATTAGGTAAGCACCAATTCATATCCACTGTTCACATTTCCCTTTGGAATTTAATAGAGTGCACATTGTGCTAATAATGAGTAAAACAGGAAAGGGAATAAATGTGGTTGTTAGAAACAGGTGGATATATCAGAATGAGACATTTTATTCAACCACCACACACATTAAATCAGTTTTCTTAATTACATGCACATTAACTGCAGATGGCTGCTATCCTTCCATTGAATAGAACTATAACAAAAACATTTAAATTTTTTATTTTCTTGTCATAAAATTAGATTTCTTGCTATCTGGACTGTATGGTGTACCAAAAATTAGTTAATACAATGACTCATTAACTTAGAAATTAATTTAGAAGCAATTTGCTACAAAGCCAAGTGAAGGATTTGTATTGAAATGAATTCTTCATTCCTAAAAGTTAAGCAAACATGAAAGAAAATTGGCTTCTTTATTAGAGCAGTTTTCTGCTCAATTAACTCTCAAAGATTTGAAGCTAAATCTAATAATTTAAACCTGTTTTGGCATGAATAAAGCCTCAATAAGTAAAAGGGGGTGTATGTTTGTTTATTGTTTCTGATGGTTAAAAATCATATTCCTTGAGCCCTAATTAAGTTGATGTTCACTCTTATTTTAGATCTTCAGCTTGACTACTCATTAACAGATGAGTTCTGCAAGTACCACTTCCTAGTGGGCTTACTGCTAAGGGAGGTGGGAAATGCCCTGCAAGAATTCAGGGATGTCCGGCAGATTGCAATTAGTGTGCTGAAGAATCTGTTGATAAAGCATTCTTTTGATGACAGATATGCTTCACGGGTGAGTTTTCTGCTTCAGAAGATAGAGGATTATAAGAAGTATTGGGTTTTTTTTCAGGTTTTATAAAGATTTTAGCCAATTAGAATTTTTTAATATTCTCCCTCCTCCCCTCTGTTTTCTAAAACTCATGGTTCCTTTTAAGGTTCAACTCAAATGATAACTATTTATACTATTTCTTTCCTGATTCTCCTTTTTGGTAGTATCTACCCCCCATACACACACACCCCCACCACCATGTATTTATTGTTCATATATCTTGCAAATGTCTTTAAACATATTGTATCCTGAAGTCCCTCAAGGGCAAGTGCTCTTATTTATATTCCTAGGGTATTGCATTGTGCCTGGCACATAATAGGTACTATCAATAGTGCCTATCAATTGGTTGCTTGATAAATTTAGTGCCTATAGAATATCATATAAATCATACTTGTCTAACAATTATCTGTTAAGTCACATGATTATTTTATACCACACTACATCAGAGTATGTCCAAACTAGAGTAATTATTAATTATTACTCTTTTTTATTAACAAAAATAAATGTAAACGTTACATTAGTTGCATTTTTTCTGTCAATTAATTTGTTAATTTTTTTCTATTTTTATTCATTTTTTCTAATATTTTTCCTTAGTCAGTATTTTTTTCCAATTTTTATTTTTATTTTCTAAGTCAATAAATGGCACAAAAGCATCCATTTCAATTTGTTTGACAGCACTTTTGTAGATGAAGACTTCTACTGAAAAATGATACTTTTCTTAAGTTCTCATAGTGATATGATTGTGTCTCTTTTCAGAGTCATCAAGCCAGGATTGCTACTTTATATCTACCTCTGTTCGGCCTCCTCATAGAAAATGTTCAGCGGATCAATGTGAAAGATGTGTCGCCATTCCCAGTTAATCCTAGCGCCGTAAGTGACCTTTATTGTTGGTGTATTATTTTAGTGGCTCAGTAAAATCTCAGGAAACCACAGTGCTTGGGTTCTGGTTTGTCAGATTTTATAATGATCATAATTTTCAGGTTCAGCCTTTACAGTTTGCTCCATTCTCCTAGAACTAAAAGGTAGTGGTGAGACTTGACATTTTTAATGTATTTCTAACTTGTCAAAGTCATGTCGCCTTCACTGTATCATTTGACTCTCACAGCCATTGACTTTTAAAAAATTATTAAATTTATAACATTATACATCACTCATACATTAGAAATTCAGTAATATTTATTTTATTTTATATTTACTTTTTATTATATTATATTATTATATTTATAATATATTGTAAAAGATCGAAGTCTATGTATTATATTCCCAGCAATTCCCAACAGGATAAAATTATGGAAAGTCTTAGAGAGGCTTGGCCTAAAAGTAGAATAACTTAGAGATGCTTGATAATAGGAAAAGGGAAGATAGACTAGTCCTATATTGATCCAAATGATACCATAGAGATCAAGTAGAAATTGATTCTAGTTTCTAATTCAGGCTTTGCTACTTATAACTTCTTTAATAATATTTGTTGTTGTTAAATTGTTTCCATCTTGTTCAACTCTTTGTGATCCTGTTTGAGGTTTTTTGGCAAAGATACTGGAATGGTTTTCCATTTTCTTCTTGAGCTTATTTTACAAATGAGGAAACTGAGGTGGACTAGGGTTAAATGTTTTACCCAGGGTCACACAGCTAGTCTGGTCTGAAGCCAGAATTGAACTTATAATGATGGGTCAGGAAGATCTGAGTCTTGTCTCCATTCCGGATGTTGTCTCTCCCCTCCATTCTTACACAGTATTTGCTTTATATAGACAACTAGTCCCAAATTGGGTCACAAATTGTCAAACAAGACTGAAATGATTGAACAACAATTAATGGAAGAGTCTGGATTTGAATTTGGCTCTCCTGAATCCTGGGTCAACTCTCTTACCACATCCTGTTGCCCTGAGAATTGAGTTTTTAGATTAGCTGTATTCAGGTTATTCAAGGTTTTGCTGTATTTTATAAGAGACGTGGATGGCAAAGTGAAAAATAACATTTTACTTCATGTCAGAAAATCATGGTTCAGTTTCTGGTCCTAACACATTACTAGTTGTGTGACTCTGGGCAACCCACTTTATCACTCTGTGCCTCGGTTTCCTCACTTGTAAAATGAGGCAAGAAATAATTGTACTACTTTCCTCAAAAGGCTGTTGCAAGGACATACCATAGAAGTATGACTTCAAACAATATGGATCTATTTATAGGATGAGATTTAGTAAAAACTATAAATGCTGTAATTTTAAAAATTACCAGTCCTTGTGATCGTCCATCTGTTAAAATGCATGTACAGCAACTGCTTTCTATAAAATTCTTAGGGGACAGGAAGTGACATTTAAATATCAGGAAAACAAACTGAGCAGCACTTATTTTGCAGCAAAATGATGATTTCAAGGTCATCGGAGGCAAGTGTGGAGAGAGTTATGAACGAGTCTCTTTTAAATATTTCAGGAGTTGATCTGCTCATTGGAAATTGGTTTTTATGCCCTGTTAAGAAGATTCCTTTCAAAAAATGTTCTATAATCATGTTACATAGAAAATAATTCAGTCATTGCTTCTCTTTTCTTCCTATTCTATTTTCCACTAGTCTCTTATTAATTTGCCCATTTTCTACTGGTTCTTTACTAAGGAATTACATTTGGAAGGGTTTAAGCATTAAAGCATTTAAAGGAGATTCACAAAACACCTGGCTTCTATAAACATGTGCTTTCTTTTAGCTTATGAGTTTTGGTGAAAATGCAGACTTGAAGATCACACCCAATGATTCACACTCACCTGGGCTCCTTCTTTCATAAGAGGAGAGTCTTAAGCTTTGAAGAATTAAACTTTGGGAAAATCTAGGCTCAGGGACAAAGAGAGAAATGATCAAGAATGGTAAATTAGCTTATCCAGATAGATTTTTCAATTGGAAACTCATTCCAGAATCTAGATAGATCCATTCAGATAGAATTCAACTTTAATAACTTCTTTCTAAACAAGTTTTTTGAGGACCAGTTTGTGGAGTAGAGGGGTGAGAAAGAAGACACCTGCTGTGTCCTCTGCTTTATTCTGTCTGTAAAGTACAAACAGACTGTGCCTAGTTTTTCTGGATCTAGTCATTTAAAAAATTAAATGATTTATGAAAAAATTAGTATTAAATTTTAATACAAGTATCTAAATATTCTTAGTTACTATTTACTTTTAAATGAATTCATTAATTTTTAACACATAAAGTATAACACTTTACAAATTCTCCATGTACCTGTGAGGATTTTTTGACCATTTATTCTTACTCTTGCATATAGGTACTAGATTTTTAAAAAAAATTCTGTTGTACAAGGATAGAATTTGGATCCTAAACTCTTTAACACTATCATATGTCTCAATCTGAACATGTAGGCAACGCATTGTTTTCTTTGAGCTGCCTCGGCGATTTTAAGGAAGATCTGTAGTTAACCAGGTCCAATTTTTGAGAGGAATTATGCTACCCTCTTAACAATAAACAAATGCCCTTTAAAAATATATCTAAAGTAATCATTAAAACTATATGGTACTGTCGTTAAAAAAAAGGGGGGGGCTGCTGGGTAGCTCAGTGTATTGAGAGCCAGGCCTAGAGACGGGAGGTCCTAGGTTCAAATCTGGCCTCAGACACTTCCCAGCTGTGTGACCCTGGGCAAGTCACTTGACCCCCCATTGTCTACCCTTACCAATCCTCTACCTATGAGTCAATACACAGAAGTTAAGGGTTTAAAATAAAAAACAAACAAACAAACAAACAAACAAAAACTATCTGGTACTGGCTAAGAATCAGAAAGGTAGATCATTGAAACAAGGCAGACATACAGCAAACAGTAGTAAAAGATTATAGTAACCTCATATTTGATTAAAAACATAGATTTCAGGTTTTGGGGATAAGAAATCACTATTTGGTAAAAGTTGTTGGGACAACTGGAATGTAGTTTGGCAGAAACTAGGAATAGACGAATATCTTATACCATTCACTAAGATAAGATGAAAATGGATATGTGATCTAGACATAAAAGGAGATAACATAAGTAAAATTTCTGAACAAAGAACATATCAGATTTATAGATAGAGTATTAATTTATGAATCAACAAGAGATGGAAAGCATTGCAAAATGGAAAATGGAAAATTTTGAGAACATTAAGTTGAAAAGTTTTTGTACAAATAAAACAGATGTTGCCAAGATTTGAAGGAAAGCAGAAAATTTGGGGAAAAGTTTATAGACAGACTCTTGAATAGAGAAAAAAATTCAAAACCTTCTGTGTTTTTATTTTTAGTATGAAATATTTTCCCATAAATGTAGGAAAAGCCAGTTCTTTGCAGAACTAAAGCAGATCATTATACAATAATTTTGTGAGTTTAGGTCTTTTGACATGGGAAATATTGATTAGCCTAGCAAAGTAGACTATTCCCCATTTCTCCCTTCCCCAAAATTAGCAAAAGAATACCCATCTGTTTGTTCATTATATTTATTGGTTAACTTCTGCGCATATGGTATAGAGTAGATCCTTTGGGGAAAAGAAAAGATTCAGAAAATAATGACATGATCCTGGCCTCTATAGAGTTTATAGACATGCATATAAATAACTAGTGTAAGACTTTGTATAAAAATATAATGAGGGATATAAATTAAAAAAAAAAAGATTATTTATGTTGGGTAAATACAGGGTGTCCCAAAAGTCTTAATGCAGTTTTAAGGTCTAAAAAGTTTATTGTAAAACTCCAATTAATTTGGGGAATAGAAACTTTCCTAAGGAAAAACAATTATGTGGTTCTAAAAGTTTGGACGTGAATAAAACTCTGTCCTTTGCTCTCTTTCTTGTCCCTTATGGAGCAGAGGTTTTTAACTTTTTATGTGTCATGGACCCATTGGGCAATCTGGTGAAGCTTACAGATTCCTTCTCAACATAATATTTTAAATGCATAATATAACACATATGATTACAAAGGAAATGAATTATATTGAAATATAGATATCAAAATATTTTTAAAACAAGTTGATAGAACCCAACCTAAGAACCCCTAATCCAAAGGAACAACAGAACGTATAGAGGCATTTCTCAGGACCTCTTAATATTTTGTGATGATTAGTGTAACACTCAGGCTGGTTATCTGTTTTCTTTTATTTTTGACAGAGCTGGCTTTTATGCCCTTTTTTGCTTGTGAGTTCTCTTTGGTATTGGACAGCAGCCTATTTATGCCCACCATACATCTCTCACAGGTCCTTTGAGTCATTTTGGTTCTTGAAAGGTTAGAGTATTCCATGATTGACAGCCATTTAATATCATGAGGAAAATCGTTGGGTTAAAAATAAGCAAAACAAAACTATGGGCTTCGGCAGCAACCTGTAATTGTTGAAAGTGCTGGGCAATTTCCCAATATCCTTTTCCTCTCATCCTGGGCCATATGATTTTCCATTTTCCTTACCTGTGCAAGAGAATAATAATAGTTTGCATTTATTAACACGTTAAGGTTTGCAAGCTGCCTTATGAATATTTCCTCATTTTGTTTCTCATATTAACCCTAGGAAGAAGGTATCATTATTATTATTTCCATTTTACAGATGAGGAAACTGAGGCAGACAACATATAACCCAGTTGTCCAGGGTCACACTACTGAATGTCTGAGATCATATTTGAATTTGTTTTCCTAAACCCAGGACCATTGTCAGTCTGTCCATTGCACCACCTACCTGCTTCATATTTATACATTGATAGACCTATTAAAGCTGTTGGGTCAGCTCCACAAAAGGAGAAATCCAAGTCATTTTGTATCCCAGCTAAAAGTGATTAAGAAAATGTGGACGCTTGACTATTGAAGCCTTGGCTATTTTATCTCACCTGATCAAATGAGATATCTGTAAAAGTGACTTGCAAATCTAAAATACCCTACAAATGCAAGTTATGATATTTTCAGATTTTAGGTAGCCCTTATTTCCTCTTCTTCCCTTCCATTTCTACTCTCATCTCATTCCTCTTTCTCACTTCTGTTGCCTCTTTTCCCACATTCTCCTAATTAGTGTGAGGTTCTTTATAGCTTGTTAAAGGGGGGAGAAAAGTGCCCTCACACTTCCCAAAATGGAACGACTTTAGGTAATAAATAAGAACTGTTCAATAATAATTATGCCTTTTTCTCTTTTTTGGGGGGGGTTGACAGAATGCGAAGGATGAATCACTAAATATGCCAACTACGAACCCATTGGTAACCCCTCAGAAATCAGCAAACACACTGGATAACAACCTTCATAAAGACCTCTTTGGTGTTATCTCCGGCATTGGTAATACTTTTCACATTGTCTGATTTCCTTTATTTTTAACTTTCTGCCAAAAACGATCTTCTTTTACTGTCTGAATGAATGAGTTAACACCTTTAAAAAATGAATTTCTGCTTTGAACTTTTTCTTTTTTTGGCTTAATTGAGGAAAAATGTAAAATTTTACAGGATTAGATAGAGAAAAAAATGACTGATATGAAGATGCAAGTAAAGCTTTTTCTTTTTTTTTTGAGTTTAAGTATACTATTATTAGGGTTTTTATTTTGTTGTAGATGTTTGTTCAATGTTGAATTTTTAGCTCAACAATATTTTGTTGTTTATGTTTTTAGAAAATTGGGTTTTATGGGGGAAAAGATTAAAGATAAAGAGTACATAGACTCAGCTGAGAATAATAGAATTTTACATTGGCTATAAAGAACTTCCTGGAGGAAAGAATGAAATGTAACTGGTGAAATTTTGTAAAATATCCTTTAATTGGAAGAATCTAAAATGTCTTGAATGGTTTAAGGAAAGTCCTACATAAAGAGGGGAAGGGATCTGCCAGTATTTAAATCATATAAGGTTGCAAATAAGGTGCCTTCTTGGATGCTGAGAGAGAAATCTATTATCATGCAAATCCATTCCTGTGGGAACCTTAGCTAGAGAAATAGTTTTAATACCTTATAACAAAATTGTCATGCACCTATTTTTGTAATCTCTCTGTCTCTTTCTCTCACATCTCAATCTGGATTGATTTAAAATTGTGTCATGTCTTTATATATGAAAATGATTGTCTTGTTCTGTTCTGTAAAATTTGGAATAAATAATAAAATATATAGACAATTCCCTCCCTCCAATAGAGAAGCATCAAATGGCAAAAAGGTACATGTATACATAAGACTCTGTCTTGCTATTTTCTTATTTCCCATTTTCCTTAGAAAGGAGAATTGATTGAGTTCTCCTATCCATTATGATTGCTTTGGTGGCAAAGGTTCCTCCAAATGAATAATTTTGTGGCAAACCAGAGTCCATGATAAAAAAAAGAAAAATAAAGCAGCCATAGGTAAAAAATAAATCAATTGTATCAGGGCTAGTATTTCCACTTGGACCCCTAAAAAACTTGCCTTTGAGAAGTCTAATTCGTTGTTATCAGTCATCCATAATTTCTCGTATTTTGCCAGTAATCCAAGTGACTTCAAAGACCCAGCCTGATGTAGGTTAGTCACGTTAGAACTCTTACTGACTTGTGGTCTATAGAAAAAGGCAATACTGATAGAAATGATAGAAATGATGAACAGATGACTGTAGTAAGACAAAATGCCGTTAGGATTAATGTGATTCTCTTCTCCAGTTCAGAACTCAGGTAACATCGTAGAATATTAGTTTTTACATGAATTAACATGCTTAAAGCTCTTTGAAAAGCTTCAAGTACTTAAAGTATACTTCTATGTACTTAAAAGTATTGATGCTAGATATTTTTGAAAGCACAGCCCTTGCCACTCTTCTGTTTTAGAACTGATATTAAGATAGAAGGTAAGGATTTTAAAAGAAGGGAGGAACAACTAGGTAGCACAATGGATGGGGCCCCAGACCTATAGTTGGGAGGACTTGGGTTCAAATTTGGCCTTGGATATTTCCTTCCTTTCCTTGGATATTTCCAAATATTTTGGATAGCTGTGTGACTCCTGGTAAGTTACTTAGACCCAGTTGCCTAGCTCTTATCACTCTTTTTGTCTTAAAATTGATACTAAGACAAAAGGTAAAGTCAAAAAAATAAATTCAGACACGATATAGATGCTAGCTCTAATTGTTTTTTGAGCAGGTGGGTGGCACAGCATATAGAATCTTGTGTCTGGAGGTATGAAGACTCATCTTCTGAATTCAAATCTGTTCTCAGACACTTAATAACTATGTGGCCCTGTTTAAGTCACTTTAACCCTGTTTGCCTCAGTTTCTTTCCTCAGCTGTAAAATGAGCTAGAGGAGGAAATGCAAACTGTTCTAGTATCTTTGCCAAGAAAATCCCTACTAGGATAATAAAGAATAAAAAATGACTGAACAACAACATTATTGTTATTAGCATTAGAAGGGGTGTCAAGCCCACTTCCTCATTTTGCAGATAAGCCTTGGAGAGGTTGGCTAAGATCACAGGACAAGTTAGTAGAAAAACAAGAATGAAATCTTGGATTTCTTCATTTCTTAGGATACATTGTTGGATTTTGTAAAATCTAAATTTGAATCAAGCTATCCTTCTTTGAGGCTTTGAAGTTTGAGAGTATCATCATTTCAGACTGAGATCCAGAAGGGACATCAGAAGTCAATTAGCTCAATACTCTCACTTGACAGATTGAAAAACTGAGCCTCAGGGGGATGAAATTGCTCCCCTAAGATCATATAGTTAACTAGAGAGCTGAATTTTGAACACAAACCTTCTCTTTTCCCCACATTGTACTACCTGTGTGCTGACTTTGGTGCAATTACTTGGGACTTAACTAAAATGATTTGGTCCCAACTCAGTTCGTTTGAATTCTACATTTTATAGGAAGTCTCTAATACAAATTATATAGTATATATTATTAGTAGTAGAATATATGTATATATAAAATATATGTATATATAAATAGAATATATGTATATATAAAATAACATATAATTATAATATAATATATACTATATAATAATACAATAACAATATATACTAAGATTCATATATTATTTATGTTTATTTTATATATTTATATATCAAGTATATATTTGCATATTTAGGCATATACTCATATGTCATATATTCTTCACAAGAACAAAAAACTAAACCAAAAATAATTAATCCTTAAATCATTTATTTCCTCCATTTGCTTAGCCTATTCACAAGCTATTTTGCAGTCAGATCTGAAACCCTGAAATTGGAACTTGTTCTTTTAACTCTGTGAAAAATTCTAGCTGGTTTTATGCCAAGTGCTTATCTTTTAGCCAGACTTTTCCT
This sequence comes from Gracilinanus agilis, assembly GCF_016433145.1. Taxonomy (NCBI): domain Eukaryota; kingdom Metazoa; phylum Chordata; class Mammalia; order Didelphimorphia; family Didelphidae; genus Gracilinanus; species Gracilinanus agilis. The sequence goes on from NC_058132.1 coordinate 526,068,433, forward strand.
TAAATCTCTGCCTCATAGACTCTCAGCCCTGCCCACATAGATTCCTCACCAGATGGTCTTATCTTGTTCAAGTGTGGTAGCTGAAGACGCTTGAAACCTGCTGATTTGTTGCTCGGGTGAAGTTTGCCCTATGATTAGCGTAGTTTTAAATAGCAAACATTCTTTGTTTCAGGTATGTCTCCTCTGCCCTCTCTTCTCTCTCTTGCACCCTGCGTGGTGATTAAAGGGAGAAGAATCTTTTTACAATCTTCATTTCGTTTACAGGCTGTTTATCAAAGATTTTTTAATAGTCATCTGTAGAGTCCAACTGTTGAAAACATGAATGTGATTCCGCTATGTATGTTAGCTAATTTTGAGTCATTATACCACCATCTGTTTCCTTGAGACTAGGATGCTGGTTCTGGAATCTGGCCTGGAATTCTGAGATTTTAGGATCCATTTTACTTGGAGTCCTTGAATCTTAAAATGATACAGAGAGCTTTTTTTTTTCCCCTTCCTAAATCCTATCTAGTATACCAGAGCTGAGTCACAAAGGAGGTCAGAAAAAACCTGAGATTATCTCTTGTTCTGGCTTCCATCTGTCCACGGGTAGAGAATGGCTGTGGGTTCTGTCATCTCTTCACCTTTCTCTCCTGTGTCCTCTAGCAAACACGGTTCTTGTTGTCTATGTGGGATAAGATGAGCCAAACCAATGGGCCTCCTCTTTTTGGGCATTTTATACTTTTCAGTCTTTGTTTCTCTTTTCAGATTTGTGTTTCTCTCTCTGTTCTCATTTCTGATAACGGTAGAAAGAGTCCTGGGAGAAACATGGATTTGAATTTCTAAGCCTTTGTTTCTTCATCTGAAGGAAGGAAGGAATGAAGTAAGGAAGGAAAAGAGAGAGAAAGAGAGAATGAGAGAGAGAGAGGAAGAAAGAAAAAAGGAAGCAATGAATGCATAAATGCATACATAAAATACATAAATACATGAATATATATGATTTAAATTCTATATATAAAAATTTGTATATATAATATAATATATATTTATATAATAAATACAATGTAAAATAAATAAAATTATATATAAATATAAGAATATATAAACAATCTGTGTGTATATAATATAATAATATATACTAATATTCTAAATAATAATCATCTAAATCACAGATTTAGGTCTGCAAGGGCCCTGAGAAGCCAGTGGATCCATCTCCCTCATTTTACATAATGAAGAAACAGGCTAAAAGAAATTAAGTAGCTTGTTCAGGGTCCCTCATCTAGTAAGTGAGTGTCTGAGGCAGGATTTAAACTCAGGTCTCTAGTGTCGTACTCTATTCTTCCGACCACTTAGTTCCCTCCCATCTTGTTCTATCTCCTTCACAGTGTTGTGTGAGGATAAAGGTTAGCTGCCATTATCATGCATAAGAGAAGATTTGATTTGATGGAAAAATCTTTGCCCTTGGTATCAGTTGACAAGGCTCCAGTCCCCTTCACACACTTTCTCACTATTTGCTCCTTGGACACATTGCTGAACCGCTTGTTTATTTCTTCATCTGCAAAAAATGTGTATTGAGGAAGGTTTGGAGTTGGGAAGGGGAGGATGTATCATCACTTCAGTACCTGTCTTACCTGGGTTGCTATGATGCAAAAAGCACTTGGAACATGTAAATGGAAGCTGCTGTTATCTAAACAACATCTGAGAATACTGGATCCCATCCTTTAGCTCTGTCTATAAAAGTCTCAGGGATCCCTAAACTTAAATTCTGGTATGTGAAAATTAAAATTAATATACAATATCTCCAAATATTATATTTAACAAGATTTATTAATAATAACTAAAATAAAAAAGCTAGAGTAAAAAGCCAGCTTTCCCAGCCATGTACATTGGAGAAGAGAGAGAGAGGTGGCGGTACCCACAATATAGACAAACAACATAAGCACGCAACTTGGGGATGAAGGGAAAAGGATGCTGGGTAATGAAAAAAGAATTCTTGGAGATGGAGTCCAAAGGTTCAAGATTTCTAATTAATACATGTGCTTGATCTGGGTTTGTAACAAATAAACATTGGTTAAAGCCTTCTTTGTGCCAGTAGTGCTGGGAATACAAAGAAAAGCAAAATATATCTTCCACCCTCCAAAGAACTCACAGTCTAACAGGGAAGACAACATGCAAACAATTATGTATAAACAAGCAGGGACAACATAAATCGGAGATAATCATCCAAGGAAAGGCTTGTGACCCTGCCTCCTCACCGAGGTGGAAGACTTTGCTTGGAATTGCCTTTAATATGTTAATTGTTATACCAGAAGCCAATTAATTAAGAAATGCCACAAATAAGTGACTCAGTAGAAACTTCAGGCATGAATCCAGAGCTCATTCTCCCCTTTCCTATCCCTCCATTATAAAAGGCCAGCATGCAGATAGGTTTGTGCTTCAGTCCCCAGGAACAACTGTTAGAAATATTCAATTCCAAATGGCCAGTCTCTTCCTAGGTGACCAGTACCCTAACCTCGGTAACTGCAGCTTCAGATGGGTATTATGTACCTAAGGCTGCTGCCTACATTTGCAAGAGTGCAATGCCAAAAGACATTGGCTGCCATCTGCAAAACCAAATGTCAGTCATTTCTGGTTAATAGCATGCCCTTTGTGTCTGTAATTCTTAAAGTGTGTGTGCTTAGGCTTAAAGTGTGTTTAATCTGTGGTTTTATTGGCCTTTTGATTGTGGAAATATTATTTTGTGTCAGGCAGTGACCCTAACTCCTTATGACCATTAAAAAGAAGTGGAAACCACTCATTACGTCTCCAGAGGCATATTTTTCCACTCCAGCTCCATAATTTCTTGCTCCAAGCAGCATGATGTAACCAAAGAATGTTAGATTTCGAGCCAGAGTGTAACTTCTTTTGCTGTTTCCATCTTCACCAAGTCACCCTCTTCTCCCAGGCTTAACATCCTTACCTGGAAAATGAGTGTGTTTGGGCTTTTGGGATTTTAGGACAAGATGATCTCTAAAGGTTTTGCCATTGTAAATCAGTCTAGGGATGCAGTTCCATGACTCTCATGGATCTTTAATGTCCTTCATTATTGTGTAGTATGACAGCAAAAAATTGTTTTTTGAATTGTGGTTGCTGCTGGTAAAGACACATTTAATCTTCTTGGGCGAAAATCAAAACCAAAAATCAGAACCAAAAAAAGACCTATTGGTTCCATTCTAGAACTACTGCATTTCTTAAGTAGCAGGGTTTCTTTGGAATATAGGTTATTGTGTGTATGAAGAAGTATTTTAATATACATTTTTTAATCCCAAATTGATATTGATTGCCTGAATTTTGAAAGGTGGATACAGCTAAATGCAATACTTGAGCCAATTTCCTAATAGAAATAATAGCACAGTTTTTAAAAATTGCAATATATAGCTATACATTTTAACATTTTATTCCTTATTTTTCTTTTTCAAAAAAATTTCCTTTTAGCATCACCTTACACAACCTCAACACCAAATATTAATAGCGTGAGAAATGCTGATTCAAGAGGCTCTCTCGTCAGCACTGATTCAATGAACAGTCTTCCAGAAAGGAATATTGAGAAGACCAATTCCCTTGACAAGGTAGTTGTTTTTTCATGTCATGTATAAGTCTTCTCTTTGTAATTGGATCTAATTAAAGTCATATAACTTGCCTCAATAAAGTCTAGCCATTTACCAAAAGAAAATTGATCTGCAAGTTTTGACCTGCTTCATTTCTGATGTGGGCTGATTTGCCCCTTTTTAAGCAGCTTGGAGAGCTCCTTGTCTCATCGGATCACCGTAGCCCACTATATAGCTCAGAACTTTTGAATTTTTTAAAAATCCTTGCCTTCTGTCTTAGAATCAATACTAAGTATTGGTTCCAAGGCAGAAGAGCGATAAGAGCTAAAACAATGGGAGTTATGTGACTTGGTCCCTAATATTAACCTGCCCTTTTCTGCCTCCATTCTTTCACTCAGATCATCCCTAATTTTTCCATATACTCCTAACATCTCTGATTTTTTATCTTCCTTTTTTTTAAGCCTAGCTCAGGTTTCACTTCTTTCACAAAGGCTTTTCCTCATTTTCAAACCCATTCTTCTCAGCTTGAATGTGACTTCCCCCTACTAATGGATTGTAGCACTTTATTTTGAACCTTCCTTTGCTTTGATAGAAATGTACCTGTTATCATTTTTAATCATATATGTCCTTTTCCCTCTCTCCCTGCATTACATTATAAGTTCCTTTAATGCAGAGACTGCTGGGATTTTCCTATTTGTATCCTCTGCACCTTACACATGGTAGGCATCTAATGAATGCTTGTCAAATTGAATTAATCCTCCCACATTCCTCTCCTGAGTTTCAGACCATTTTGTGCTACTCTTATAACAAAAGATGTCTCTTTTGTTATTTTCTTAAGGTTTCTTTAGTCCCTAGAAGCCCAGATTATTATCTGTCATGTCACATTGTTCTTTTTTATTTTTATTTTTAAAAGTTTTCCATGGTTACATGACTCTTCTTGTCTCCTTCCCCTCTTCCCTTCCCCCTCCCAGAGTTGACAAGCAATTCCACTGGGTTATACATGTATTATCGCTCAAATACTATTTCCATATTATTCATTTTTGCAATAGAGCAATCTTTTGAAACCAGAACCCCAAATCATGTACCCATGTAAACAAGTGATAAATCATGTTTTCTTCTGGATTTCTACTCCCACAGTTCTATGTCCCATTATTCCTTTTTATTAAAAAATTTTTTTAAACCCTTAACTTCTGTGTATTGACTCATAGGTAGAGGATTGGTAAGAGTAGGCAATGGGGGTCAAGTGACTTGCCCAGAGTCACACAGCTGGGAAGTGTCTGAGGCCGGATTTGAACCTAGGACCTTCTGTCTCTAGGTCTGGCTCTCAATCCACTGAGCTACCCAGCTGCCCCCTGTCCCATTATTCTTAAAAAATATTGGCTCAGCTGATCTCTAAGTTGAAATTGATTCTATCCAAGATGAAATCTATGCCTACTTTTATTAGACACCTATTGGCCTAATTGTCTCTGTGTGCCTTCATGCCTGGAGCCTATTTACCTCCCACCAGTTACCTACAAGGGCCCACATCTGACCTTTATTTCTTCTTTCATTATCAAAATTCATGCCTCCTCTCTATCTCCTTTTGAATCTAAGGGAATGGCTATAATTTTAAGCTTGCTTACAGGGCCCTGAGTTCGGTGACAAATCAAATTTTTTACATAGATCAAGCTACTTCTACTTCTTTCAGATTCTCTTGGTTGACAGATATATCACTAAGGGAATGTCTCCTGGTGGTTACTTTCAATATTCTAGAAACTTGTTATATATTTTCTAATAAGAATAATATAAATAATTTTATAATTAAAATAGTAATAAATATAATAACAAAAACATTTGGTTGATATAATAATAATTTATAATTTTATTTATATGAATAACATTATTATTTATAATGATTTATATTGTTTATATTAATAATATTATTATAATAATTTATAACAATAACATTGTATAATGATACATAGTGCTTTGTATAAGTAATAATAATAATAATAAAGAATAATTATAAAAGACTAATAATCAGTCCCCAAACATGTTAAATGCTTACAACTGTAAAAGGTAATATTCTAGGTGCTGAGGATATATATATATAGGTATATATAATGAATGCATGTATTTGTTCTAGGTGCTGAGGATATAAATGTGTGTATATAATATATACATGTAAAGTAATTATACATATAATGAAATACATTTGTCACATACTTGTGTGTATATGTATCATATAATTAGAATTTCTGTGCCTTTGAACTTCGTTTCCCAGAATTCCTCTTTCACCCCCATGTTACACCCTTACATTTTATAGATAAAGTTTCTGTAACTCTGCCCTCACTTCTCTCCTCTTCCCTGACTGTGGTCAGGATAAACTTATCTTTCTACTCACCGTTTTTACTTTCCTCTACTTCAAGTGGTTATTAGTAAATCTTATAAAAGATAATACTTGGAGTTATTAGATATTAACTTTTAATCTTACGTTTTATATATGATATACATGTTTTTTTACATACACATGTGTGCATATAAGATAATTTGAAGGGAAAAGCTTTAGGAGCTGATGAAATGAGGAAAGGCTTCACATAAAAAGAGGAACTTGATTTGAACCTTGAAGGAAACTAGAAGTATCTAACCAAAAGTGAGAAAGAAGGTAGAAAAGAGGAAATTCCTTCTTATATAATCAAGATAGCATAAGGAGTCCATATGATTTTCTCCTAAGGAATGGAGAACTCGTTGAAGTTGTTACCTTAGTGATCCCAGAAGAACCCAGAATGATTTATAATAAGAAAATGCAGAGGTCACCCTTTGGGGTTCTGGAAGGTGCTTTATATGTATCTCTTCATTTGAACTTCAAAACAACCCTGTGAAGTAGGTACTGTTGTTATTTCCATTTTACACATGATGAAACCGAGACATGAGACGTTAAGGGATTTGGCCAGGGTCACACAACTAGTTAGTGTCCAGGAAAACATATGAATTTGTGTCTTCCTGATGCCCGGGCCAAAACACTAGCCATTGTACTACTAAGTTGCCTAATTAAATCCTCAGAGGAGAATGGACTTCATCCCCGTCATAAGGGATGAATCAAGAGTAGAACCTGGTTAATATCCTTTTCGTTCTAGCTTCCATTTCAGTCCTTTTTTTCTGAAATAACCAAGGCTCAGATTTTCTGATGTTTTATCAAAAAAACCTAAATTTTTTCAATGTCACCTGGAAACCACTGGTTGTCCTCTTGGCCATCAGCACCCTACTTCTGAGTTTTGGAAGATTTTTTTTAAAGTATATCATCCAATATCATTTCAGCTCTTCATTCGGTAGAGGCATGACTTCTCCAGGACTTGAAAAAACAGCCTCTTCTCACAGCAAATAACATGTAATCTTACCTTATGTTGCAGTAGCCGATGCTTCCCGGGCTTAAGAGAATGCGGACTTTTAGGGGTCTGGCAGGCCTCTTGTTGGTGGAAGTCTCATGACATGTGTTTAACCTTTCCCCCTGACCCTAACATGCCTTCGTGTGACAGAGGGAGAAACTTCTCAGAAGGCATTCCGCTTATGTCATGCGCAGCCCTGGAGAGGAGGAAGAGAGCTGCCAGTCAGCCAAGAGAAATCGGGTCACCATGGACTTTTCCCTTCTGACAATTCCGACTTTGCCAGAGGACTCCTTGCATGCCGCACTTCCATTGCCTCTGCAAGAAGTACTTGGTTCTTGTAGTTGCCTAAGTGTGAGGCTGATGGATGGAGTGATAACACTAGCAGTACAGTTTTGCCACAAACTTGCACCAGTTTTTTCTTCCTGAGGGGGGAAAAAATAGCTTACATTTATGTATCACTTTAATGTTTGCAAATTGTTTCATCTATATCATCTCATTTGATTCTCATTAGAGCCCCAGGAAAGGGGGTGATATTATTATTGCCATTCTGTCCACCATGTTGTCCACCATTTTGATCCATTATTTCAAAGATGAGGAAACTTGAGTCTTGAAAAAGTAAAATGACTCGCCATCAATAAAATAGCAAATAATTGCCAAATGCAGGATTTAAAATCAGATCTTCCTGATTCCCAAGACCAGCACATTCTCTTACTGGGTCACCTTGCAGCCTCTAAATATAAAATATATTAAGGGCATGAGACATGAATTTTGCTGTCGTCTTCCTGCTGTGCTTCACTGTGGCGTGGAGATGACCCTGGTCTCCTTGCAAATTTCCAGCAATTATTGCAGGTCCAACTAGAATGGAAAGACCCTGTGTCTGGGTGACATCCATGTTTCTGAGAGGGGTTCAAGCTGCAACACAGAATTCCATAGTGCCCCCCAGAACTCCAAGGGAAGGGGCAGTTAAGGGCAGTTGGAGTCCTGGTATAAAAGCCATGTCACCTCTCTTACAAAGGTCCTGACTCTTGGCTCTCAGCTCTGGACACACACACTGAGGACTGGCCCAGCCAGTTGGCAGTGCTCCTCACAACAGAGTTGGCCACCCATCGATGAACTAGTGGCGACCACAATCACTCATGAAATCAGTTGTTAACAGGCTGCAGGCTGTTTCAGCAAAGGGAATTGCCCACGTTGGTGGAATCATGGATCTTTCAGAATCTTAGAAAAAATATTATTAGCTACAAAACCAAATTATGGTCTAAAATGTGTCTCACTTCTAATACTTCATTTAAAAAATACTTTAAAAAACTCCCCTGATATTTTAAAACAATACGGAGGCAAGCCAATCGGGAAAGCCTTATTGATTTTTCAGTGAAATACTTTACAGGTGTGTGTTTGTTTTTGAAGCATGGGATAAATATTCTTATGTTTTTATAAATGTCTCTTCTTTGTTTACTGCTGCTCTGTGGCAAAACTGAACTAACTAGTCTCCATATACGCTAAGCTTTCTGACAGATCTTGTTTGGACATTTGCAGTGTTCAGATAAGCTGATGACAGGAGGACTTCATCAGTTTAGGCTGTATCTGGTGTTGCTTGGCTCAGCTATCTATCTACTAGGTACCTGCAGGCTCTTTTCTGCTGTGAGAACACTCCATTGATATCTCCCGACTTGCAATGACTTGCTTGCAGAGACCTCTGCCTACTGGTACACGGGCAGCACCATAGGTTTGGTCTGGTTTTTGTGTGTTTTTTTTTTTTTTTTTTTTTTTTTTTTTTGCTGTGTCTACCATTAGTGTTTTCCTTAGAGTAGTTTTTGGTTCTGCAGTGTTGTTTTCTCCATCATCTCTTCAGCACTTTTTTGCATGTTATTTCATTGTTTTTAAAAGGTCAACATCAATAGCCTAGGCTGTGGCAACATTGGACTCTGAGGCTTGGGTGTGTCTTTTTTTTCTCCTTTTAGAAATCCATAGAGAAATAATGGCTGCAGCTACTTTGGAACAGTTCTTGTTTATAGTGGGGGCAGAGGTGGGAAAGGTGTGCCTGTACTTTAAATATTATAGTGAGGGATTTACTCATACCTGGAGTATTCCAGGGTCAGTGATCCCCTTCAGTTATGAGTATCTTTCTTTTTCAAGGGAGTAAAAAAATGGAATTGAGATACTATTTTTTCCCTTGAAATTAATAAAACCATTCCTTCTTGTTTTCTTTTCAGCACCAACAGAGTGGTACCTTAGGGAGCTCAGTAGTCCGCTGTGACAAACTTGACCAGTCAGAGATTAAAAGTCTACTGATGTGTTTCCTTTACATCTTAAAGAGCATGTCTGATGGTAGGTAAATGACAGATTCAGTATTCATTCATTTTATAGGATAAGAAAATTAGAAAAAAAACTTAGAAGGGCTTTGAAATAAATGAGAATATTTCAGTTGAGATCATCTTACCATCTTTCCCTCTTTGTGTAATTTGTTACTTTTTTAAACTGTAGACGTAAACAACGGGATACAGAAAAATTCAGTTTAAAAGAAATATATCAAAATTATATTCTTAAGAATGTTGCCCTTAAATGTGTTTCTATTTCTCATTCCAATGGTTTATTGGATTTGTGATCTAATTGGATCTAAATTGGATATTAATTTATTATAATAAATTATATTTTATATTTATATATAAAGTATATGTTATATTAAACAATATAATTCTTTAAAATATGCTTGGATTGACCTTCATAAGCCATATATTAGCCACATAAAATCATTGCTATTACTTTGTATTCACAGGACATGCTCCCTATTCTCCCTTAATCATTTGAAGGATCTGGGGATGCTTAAACTAAAGAAGAGTTAAAAGATGGAGTAATAATAGCTCCCTTAATGTGTTTGAAAGGGTATCCCTTGGAAGAAGCATTAGACTTGTTCTCATTGGCCCCAGAGCTCAGAAGCAGGAACAATGAGTAGAAATTGCAAAGAAATAAATTTAGTTTTGTTACAAGAAGAAACTTTCTAATGATTAGAGTTCTATCAAAGTGGAATGAGTTTCTTCCTTAATTGGATCAGTGGATGTAGTACTAGACTTGGAGTCAGGAAGATTTGAGTTCAAATCTAGACTCAAAAATACTAGCTGGGTTTTATCCTGGGCATGTCACTTACTCTTTATTTGACTCATTTTCCTCAGCTGTAAAATGGGGATAGTGCTATTAAGCGTTTTTTAAGTGTTGTGATAAGAGTCAAGTGATATAAAGCACTTAGCATATTAATTAACTATATAATTGTTAGCTATTATTATTGTGTTTCCTTCCTCGTTGGAAGTCTTCATAAAAAGACTGGATGATGGGATTTTTTTTTCAGGTAGATAGATCAATGACTCCTGATGTCTCTCAATTCCACGTTCCCCATCTCTTCTCCTCTTCCCTAACTTAGTTCAGTGTATTATTTCTGCTTTAATTCCTTAATCTTTGTGCCAACATAATAGTTCTATTCATGTGCTTATTGGAGGAAGGAGATAGGAATGAGGCTCTAAGGCTGGGAGCCAAGGAAAAGCATTGCCCACAGTGGATCTGGAAGCACAAGGATTTCAGTGCATTTGCAGAGTTGTAATTGGTTAAGTGATCAATTGAAAATGCTCTAAGTCAAGAGCTAACTACATATGACTACCAAGAGAATTATAAAATAGGTTAGCCCCTATTTGGGCACTGGATACTTTCGTGGAGGAAAAACAAAACAAGTTGTATATACAAAAAATACTTGCAAGTCAAATTATATGATTACATTGATCCTTTTTGAAACATGCTTCCATAAGGAAAAAAAAAATTGAGTCCACACACCTGATAAAGATTACCTATGATTTCATAGTCACTTTAGCAAGCATTTGGCAAAATGTGTGATGCTTGCTTTTTTTCTCATGCACAGCCTCTGCAGGGATGTTGTGAATTGAGTGATTAATTGGTATGACTGATATGCACAGAAAAAATGTAGCAGATCCCTAGTTCTCATAGCTTGAGTTCTCTCTGACTTTGAAACCCTCGAATCCTTCAGTAACTATAAATCGATATTCCTGGTTTTTAACAGAGATGCCAGTCGGGAAAACTACATTCACTTCCCAATGTTCTGAATAAAAGTCTTGTTCTTGTTTCTTTAAGTGGAGTTTCTCCCCTATCAGTCAGTTGTTTTTAACTTTAAATGCATCCAATGACCTTTTTTACTTGTTAAGTATGACTGTACCAGCATGGATACCAAAACGTTCTTGAGATGACAAAAAGGAAAATAGGCTAATTTCATTGCTGTCTGTGATGTTTTCTTTCATGAAGCCTGACTTCTGTCAGCAGAGTTTTTATTTTTGGTGGGCAGTAAGGGTCTCCCACCCTTAGTTTGCTACTTATGAGACATTGAGAACGCAGTCATGAGCCATCTTCAATTTTGCTCTTTATTAGAAAATAATATTTAATAATTGGTATAAACTTTTATTTGACACCAGAAATAGAAACATCAGAGTAATTTAAGGGTAGGAACTGTATTTTGCCTTTTTTTGTATACCCAGCACTTAGTGCCTGGCACATAATAGATGGGTACTTAATAAATGTTCATTGACTGATTGTGATAGTTAACAGAGTCAGGAAGAACTGAATTTAAATCCCACACCGAAAACTTAGTAACATTATGTCTTTAGGCATTAAATTATAAAACAATTAAATTCTGAGTTTTTTTACTTAAAATGGGCATAATGATTGCAACTGCTTTCCAGAGTTGTGAAGATCAACTGAAATAGCATATATAAAATACTTTATAAGTTTTAAAGTAAGTCTATATATTTATAAGTAGATATGTAATACATAAGTATCTGTAAAAATATATAAGTAAAATAAATGCTAGCGCTTATTAAAAAGCAGAAATAAATCCTTTGATAGCCTTTCAGATATGTAGGGAAGATTTAGCATGAACATTTCTTTTCCTGGTCTTTATAGGAGATAGAACTGATTTGGCTAGAGAATCCCTATCAGAATTCCCCACTATAAAAGAAATGTCATGAGAACCAGGGGAAGAAATGGCAAATTAATCTAGTACTGTTGGCAAGAAAAACCCTAAACTGGGTCATGAAGACATGACTTAAAATGATTAAATTCATAGATGAGTTGGTCTCAAAGCTGAATATGAAGTGAGTAGGATCCTATGTATAAATTGCTTTTCTGATCAATAATATTTTCATTTTCTAGATGCTTTATTTACATATTGGAACAAGGCTTCAACATCAGAATTGATGGATTTTTTCACAATATCAGAGTGAGTAGTTTAGTTTTTCTTAAAGGTTGAAAATTGTGCCTGTTAGCCTTTGAATTACAATGTAGTCAACTCTTAATCCTGAGGGAGATGAAGAGAGATACAAATAGATTATACAAAACTAATGTATATTTTACTTTGAAATATAAATACCAGATGATGGATACACACCTACAATCCTTTCTCTCTGCCTGACCTTGATCCCTTCCTGTCAGTGATCTAGAACCAGTAGGCAGGGGAAATAAGAAGGAATCCAAAAAATATGGGGAAATGGAAAGTGCTTTCTTTTAAGTTAGAGCACCTAAGTTCAAATCCTGACTGTTACTGTATTACTTTGGAAGAACACTTAATCTTATTAGTTTTTTATATGTTGATTTCATGTGAAAATTAATTGGACCAAATGAGTACCTAAGATAGGAAAAATTGATACGACTTTTGAGTACATATTGGGAAAAAGGCATTTAAATGAATTATTCATTTTTATCTTATTTTGCTTCCCTGAGCTATTTCTTACTTTCCTTGTAGTGTGTTTCTTTTTTTTTTTTATTTTAAAGTGATGGCTCCTATTTGAATGTTCCTTGTGAAAGTCACTAGCATTTGGCTTACTCCCTCTGCTGGATTAATAATAGAGTTGGCAAATAGTTGATTTTAAGTAAAATACCTGTGGAAACCCATTGGACAATTCCTTGAAATCCCTTTCATCAGATAAATAGTTGATACTTTAACAAAATATGCTTACAGTTTTTCCTCTGAGATACTGTTTAAAACAACAACACCACAAACACTTAAATTATGTAATACTATAAGATTTTCATTTTCACTCTTTGTTGATCAATTCCTTTATCTGTACAATGAGTTTAATAATACTTGGGTTTCCTACTCCGTAGAGCTATTGGAAGGAAAGAGCTCTATAATCATAAAATGCTATATAATTTATAAGTTGTTGTTATGACCAAGGAATAAGGGAGGAATCTTTGAGCACTCAACAAGGTTTCCTAGGCCGAGAAATTTTGAGAAAACGTACAGGTTCTTTTATATAAAATAATTATTCTATTTTATCCCTCCCCTTCCAATTTTATTTTATTTTTTGACCTTTAGATTATGTTCAACTCAACCTTGACACTTCTATTTAGTTAGATATGTTATTTCAGACAACCCCATTAATGATATTATCCTTGAGGTTTATATATACCATTTTCCATTAATTATTTTATTATTAATTAATATTATGCATAATATTAGTTAATACTTTCTTATGACTAGCAAGAGTTTATATTTGGTTTAGTGTAAAGTACATTGGATTAAGGGACAAAAGATACGTGTTTAAGACTGAGTTCTTACAGTATGTATATTTATTGGTTGTTTGACCATAAAAAAGACTTTCAAAATCTCTGGACTTTTCTAAAAAGAAATCAGAAAACTGTGCCAAAATTATGAGCTGGAAAAACAACTTTATTTTATTGTGGGTACAAGATAAGTTAGAGATCTTACCATACCCAGTCCCCATATAGATTTATAATAGTATGTTTTATAGGTTTTTGATAGCTAATTAATTTGTCATTAACACAGCAGAAGGTACAGAGGAAACATGCTAAGAAACATGCAATAGTGTTTAGCAACATGGGTTAATAACATTTACTACAAAGTCCTAAGTTTAATACAAGGTTAACTATTATACTACTTAAGCCAAAGTAACCTTTCTTGGCCATAGTACTTAGGGTGCCTATAGTGGCATAAATCCTCCAGGGATCAAAAAACACCAGGAGAAGCCCTGTTTTCATATGATCTCATCAATCCAGCTGTCCCCTCTCCATTCTCTATAAATCCAGCTCCTTCTGCCTGTGTTTCAGCTTCCCTAGATAACGACACAGAACTTCAGGTCTTTTCTTCCTCCATCAGAAACTCTTAATATATTTAATTGCTATAATAGTCTAATATTCCAAATGATATCCTTTCTAACACTATGGTTAATATTCTATTATTTTCATTGACATTTAATCACAGTTTATTAACTGGCCCTAACTTTTTCTGAAAATCATAGTTTCTGTTACTTATCTAAAGGATTATATGTGATTACTTTGTTCATAATCAATAATAGAAGGCAGTAAAACAATTTTCCTTTCATTTTGTTTTTCTTATCTATTAAAAGGGAATAATTATACCCGCTGTAATTACTTCACAGGGGGTGATGAAAAAAATACTAGGCTTTAAATTGCTGTATAAAATGTGAGCTACAATTATTTTTGTTTTTACACTGCTGTTAGCCCATTGTAGCCACAAACTGAATAAGCCTTTTGTCAAAAGTAGGGCAATAACAGGTTTAATTAGACCTTTTAGATTTACAGTAGCCAGGAGAAAAAGTCAGTGGTAGAATGTAAAGATTTATTGGGGAGAAAATTCTTCTAGAATTCCTTCATCATTATTATTGTCGTTTAAAATAATTTTCTAAATTATTATTTACAGAGTGTGCCTGCATCAGTTCCAGTACATGGGAAAACGATATATAGCAAGGTACTGTGTGGAATTTTAATTTGTAATATTATTCAGTGATGTCATTTGTTTATTTCTCTTGACCATGCGCCCACCTCCTTTCTCTTTTGTGTTAAATGTATCTAAATATATGGAATTTGTCACTCTGAGATGCTTGACAATCGAAAGACTCACAATCCAGTCAGAAGACAGTTGGCAAATCTTTTTACTCATTTCTACAAAAATCTATAAGGATCTTCCACCTACATTTTGGCCACTTATTGATATATGTAATATCTCAAACCTGTCTTTCCTTTGGAAAACTTTTTATTTATCCATCTCCACATATCTCTTCCTTCTCCTCTTATTTTCCTGTGCATTTTTCCTCATCCTTAACCCATTTGTCCTCTCTTTCCTCCCCCAGCACCTGTCTATTCTCTTTGGTTTCAAGATCTATCAATTCCATTCTTGTTCTCAACCACAAAAATGCAAATTTCTCATCACTTCTCTCCTTTCTTTGGTGCATCCAAATCATTGAACACATCCTTCTCTAGGTATTCAAATTCACCTTATGAGACATTAAGTAAAATCAAAGGTATCACCTTCTTTGGAATAATCCAAAAACAATTTTGGAAAACACTGTCCACACTTCTCCTAGTGTCAGTAATTTTGTGAACATTGTGCAAAAAAAGATTATAATTACACATTAATTCCATAGGGACAGGATTTATACCTATACAATAAGCAATGTGGTTATATAAGACTCATATTTAGGGAAATTTAGGCCCCCTAGTTCTAATTCACATAGTTGTCAGAAATCCAACTTATACCTTGAATGATAAGCAGAATGATATTTCTGCAAGTTTCATGACTTTATGATAAACTCCATTTATAATGTATAATGTGATTGATAAATGGCACTAGACAAGCCACTGTTATATCAAGGTATGCCTATTCTCAAAACTTTGGTGTCCTCTTGTTACTTTCAAAAATAGTGAGAATTTACTAGTTTGTTTATGTTGAGAGCAACTTTGTCTTCCTTTGGAAAAAGTCACCTAAACCACTTTTGTTCTTGTAGATATTCTTGTCCCACTTCCTCCATTTTATTCAATATACCTGTGTTCAGTTTTTCTGTGTTTTGAGTTGTTTCAGTGTATGTGCATTTCCTACCACTACAATGTATGTCTTGGAACAGTTTGAATATTAACTCATATTCAAAAATTAATGGAAGGTTTCAAAATGTATTGACTCATTGTGAGATTGCCCCCTTTTATTTCATTAGAGATATGATCCTACACATCAAAAGCTATAAAAATGAGGAAATGATACTTAATAGAATTTCCAGCTTGAGTGTGAAAAATTTATCTTGTGTTAATGTAGGATATTTTTGAGCTTGTCTGGCTCATGTTTTATGTTAATGTACACAAATATAAAATGTTTTAATTTGATTTGAAATATGTAGCTATAACTTTTGTCCTATAAGCCTTCTAAAAATCTAGGACGTTGATTTATAGTAGTTATGTGTTAGATTTAATATTGCTTAAACTCCTCTAACCTGTTATCATTTTTAAAGTGCAGTAGTTCTTTAACCTAGATTTTTGGATGCAAATGCATTTGAATATATGCTGGGTGTTTCTTATACTCTTGGATTCTCATTCCCATCATTTAAGTCTCTGGAATTTTTTCTTATGGAAATTAGTATATTTTATAACATTATTTGGTTGTAACAGACCTCTGAAAGGTTCTCTAAGAATTTTTCTTTCAGAGGTAGTATGGGACAGTAGAAAAGAAGCTGGCTCTGAAGTTAGAGAATTTTGCTTCAAATCTCAGCCCTGCCACTTGCTATAACTCTGTGGCTTTTGGAAAATTGTTTATCCTCTTGGGGCTTTGTTTTTTCTCTTCTATAAAATGAAACTCTTGGACTAGACAGTCTAGTCTAAGGTCCCTTTCAGTCCTAACTCTTGGGTCCTCTGACACATATTATAATCCAGCCTTTCAAGAATGTGTTACACTTTAGGCTGAAATGATAGAAAGTTTAAAATGGTGAATAAGAAAAAATGGGGATCTAAAAACTACACAAAAATCCTCATGATTAGATGATATGAAAGTCCATTTAGTCCTTCAGTGGGTGGAAAGTTATTCATTCGATAAAGAACACAAAAAACTCATTTCTGACAAGAGTTTAATAAGCACCCTGTAATATATGCCTGTATGTGTGCTTGGTGTACTAGCATTAAAATTTGGGCTATAAAAGGGAGGATCAGAAAATAATGTTGTTAGATTATGTGTGGAATGTTCTGTTCTGTTGCATTCGATGGTAAATTCCTGTTCAGCTTCTACTGCATGTTAAAAATGCTGAACCAGAATTTAAACTGTAAGTGCTTTAGAGGTCTTTGTCGCCTATGATAGCCACTGTTACTACTATGCTTCCTTCCTAAGTTCGTCACATCGGGATCCCTCAATAGCATGTTTTGTCTAAAGATAGTCAATGCATGGTCTGTTATACCACACAGAATAACCCAGTGAGGAAAAACCCCACCACTGGTGATGCACTCAGGGATGTTTGTAATTCCGGCACTGGTTTTCGTTGTTCATGAGCTCTGGTGATGGTACACTGTAGGAAGGTAGTCTGTTCTGATTGCTAACCCAGAGCACTTTTCTCTTTTCTTCACTTGATTGCTGACAAGTTTAACAAAGTGTATGGCTCTTCTCCCTTCCTGCCTGGGTAAGACATGGGTGTTCAGATCGCCTCATCTAATCCACGTTCCACTGCATGTTTGCCTCTCGTCTCTTTCACTCTACTAGTTTCCAATTTAATTTAATTTTTCGTTTATTTGTTTGTTTGTTTTGTCCTTCAGTCTCCTGTACAATCCAAAGAAGTTAGTGCTGTTTGGATCTATGTCAAAAAACTGGAATTTCCCAGAGTCACATTTAGCTGACCCTCTTTAAAAAAAAAAAAAACTGAATGAAATTTAATATTAACAAGCTTTGGCTACTATGTAAAAGATATTAGCTTTAGCTTTTGTTAATGCTTTTTTTGGGGGGTTGGGGGTCAGACATTTTGCTGTGATATTTTGTAGAATGGCTGGCTGCCTCCCTCTTGTTTTTGCTTCCTACAATTCATCTGATAGGCTGCCTCTCCTGCCCCATTTGTGCCGTAACTGCTTTACTAATGCTCCCTCTCTCCGCTGCGGTGTAACAAGTCTAACTTTTGCTTCTGTCCCATTTCACCCATACTGCAGGAACCAGGAGGGGTTGGGACCCATAGTTCATGATCGAAAGTCTCAGACATTGCCTGTTTCCCGTAACAGAACAGGAATGATGCATGCCAGATTGCAGCAGCTGAGCAGCCTGGATAACTCTCTCACATTTAACCACAGTAAGTTCCATGACGTGCCATCGTAACAGCCGACCATCTCATCCTGCACATCAGAGGGGACAGCCCCGGGCCACACCAGAGCACACTTCATAAACTTGATTCTCTTTCCAGGTCAAAACAAATGAAGAGAGAGAGAGAGACAGACAGAGCTCGTGGCACAATTTCACCCCCCTCCCCCCCTTTTTTTTTTTGCAGTAATGAAGTCAGCATATGGCAATGACATAATGTGGAACACGGTCAATTATGGCAGTAAATCACCAGCACCCCACAATCCCCCTACTTCTGTTTAAAAAAAAGAAGATTCATAAAATGACCTCTTCTGATCACTTTCTCTTGTCTTTAAAATTCATGTTTGGAATCTTTAACCACAGCAACTGACTTGGATCTGTGTTCCGAAAGAGGAATGCAATAATTGTACTTTTAAACTTTTTATTAAGGGCTGATTTTGACTGCAGGCTCTAACAACATCTGCTATGTTCCCTTTCCTCCTTCTCCTCCCCTCCCTGATAAAGTGCATGTAATTGATCAAGTTTCCACATTCTGACATTTCTGCCAGGAAAAAAAAATGTACTTTAATCCTTAAAATTGCTATGAGAACATAAAGCCCATGAATCAATTTCTGTAGATTTGGAAAAGCGCCCAATAACGAAGTGACTTTTTCTGTTTTCAGTGTGAGAAAGATATCAAGTGTGCTTGGAATTTCTGTAGACAATGGTAAGATTTAATCAGGTTGAAGTTGGCTCCTAAGACCGCTTCACTTGTAAACAGAAACTTTTTTTTTGTTCTTGTTGTTCATCTTGCCTTCCTAACTATGGGGCTTTCTAACTTCAAAATAGAGACTCTCCCAATACTTCGGGGGGGAGGAGGGGGTGCAGTTTGACTATTTTATATCTATTCATCAGCAAAGGGGACATGGAATTTATATACTGTCCCTAGAAGATTTTTCAGACACGTTAGGAGTTCACAAAGCAGAAACCCTAAGCTCTGCCTTGCCATCCAGCATGATAAAGACTAATACAGCCATTTTTCATAAATGCCACTCATATTAGGGTTGTGATGCACCGGTTGCTCCATTTCCTCTGAGAGCATGACTCCAGTTTGAGGTTCAATCTAGGATAAGTTTCACCTATTACTGAAAAATATTCTCTCTAGTTCATATTTATTTCTAATGGTGAGGACTCCTTTTGCTGTGGTTTTCATGCTCATGTCTTAACACAGGCTAAGAGTAAAGAGAACATCAGCTCTGTTCCTTCGCTGCAGCTCAAATTTAAGACCACCCTTCTTAGAAGAAGGAAATATGGAGAGTTACAAAAAACCCCTACTCTTGTAGAGTTAAAATGCCTTTAGTATAAGCCTGATCCATGGTGAAATTATAGCCTAAATTTAAATTTTTCCTCTGCTAATTTTATGTTAGTCAAAAAGTGAATTGAGAAACATAAAAAAATCCAAGATTTATGTTACTTCTGCTTTCATGTAGAAGAATGGCAATTAATGCCATGCCTTAAGGCTGTAATACTTTATACTAATTTGTCACACACTTAATGTCTATTAGGGACTGATACTTCTATCCCTGAAGTCAAAGTAATTATTTTTTTTTAATTGTAACACAAACTTTCTTGTTTCTATCCTTTCTTTCCTATTTATAAAAGAGAAATTAATTTTAGCAAAGAATAGAAACCTTGCCAGGCTGTCTTCACCTTGGTAGTTATCCTATATTTAATCAAGTCAACAGGTATTATTAATTAAGTGCTTCCTATGCTTCAGATCCTGGCACTAATCATTAGCAATACAAAGAAAGACAAAAGCAGTCTTGCTCTCAAGGAATTCACAATCAAATAGAGGAGACCACATTTAAACAACAATCAAAAAACAGGATAAATTGGAGATCATCTCAAAGGGAAGGAAGGCATTAAGAGTAAGGAGAACTGACAAAAGGGGAGACTTTAGCTGAGACTCAGAAGAAGTGAGGAGGGAGAGATACAGCATGCAAGCTAATCCATTCATTTAATAATTTGTAATTAATGATTGAAGAGGCAACATGGCACAGTGGATAAGAAGCAGACCTTGGAATCAGTTTAAGCTTCAAGCTCTGTCTATGACATCTTTGGACTGTGTGACTCCTCAAATGACCAAACAGTGCTCTGAGGAACTCTCTCAGAACCTTAGTTGAAAAGAGATGCTAACCTGAATTAAAAAAAAAAAAAGTTTTGTGTGTCACTGAAATCACAGATCTGGGTCACTCTTCAAAAAATTACTGAATTTATAAGTAAATATATATATGTACATATATATATATACATATATGATATAGTCTTCTCAGAAGACTGAATGTACCCCTTTACCTCACTCTCCCTGAATAATATATTTATAGGTGAATTTATAAAATGAGGAAACCAACCTCACCTCAAAGACCACCTAACAGTTTAAGAAACACAGAAGACAAAAGTACAAATAAGGAGGCAAATTATTCACAGTCCGTTCCACGGCACCCCATTACAAAAATATAAAATAATTCTTTCAATAAAAGTAGATCCAGTGGGCAATGCTCGGGATAAGGAAATACCTCAGTATCCTAAGCTTCCAGAAACAAAACATTCTTTTTCTTGAAATGGAAATGGAAATTTCTGAATTGAAATTGAAATTAAAAAATTGAAATTTGATTTCAAGCATTCTTAGTTACCATTAAAATGGGTCCCCTTATTCTCTAAGCCTTCCCATAGTGTTCTTGTAGTCTAAGAAGAAACTAAAAGCAAACTCACTATTTTCTATTAAAGATCACAACCGTCAAGCCATTACTGACTGTTTTAACTGAGAGTTGACTTGTCAGGTCATTTTAGAGGAGTAACCACTCTGGTTTTCTCCATTTGAATTTCTGGGTCTCAATAAACCTCACGTAGGAACAGGCATTGCTGTTTCTAGACACTGACTGGTAAAAATTTTACTTCTCAAAAAGGTTTCTCAAAAGACTGAATATACTCAACACCCCACAATCCCTGAGACTGGATACTTAATAACCTGAAATTAGAATAAATTCAGAGGACAAAGGAACTGTAGCTATTAGAGAATTTCTCTTAAAGCTATACAGAAAGGCTCATTTTCCTTTCAAGCTCTGGGCTTCTAAATAAATGTTTATTTATTTCTTAATATAAATTGTTGTAATATTTGTTAGAATCCTGTTTATAAGTGAAAAAACTTGTGGCTTTCCCCCATCCCCAATCTGATTTGAAATACTGCCTTACTTGCTGCTAAATAAATACCACAGAGCTGGTTTTGTTTAGTCTTAGCCTGGGTACCTTTTTTTTTCTCTCTAGCATCTGCTCATTCAAATATAATTGTTACTTCTTGCAAACATTTGTGCCCACTTCTCAAATTCAGCTGTTCATCTTCTACCTTCTAGTTCTGATATTTTCAAGTGCTGCCATCTTTCTCTTAAGTTTTTAATCTCCAAATCAGCTCAGCCAACCACAAACAAAAAGAACCTACATATATATGTGTAAAAAACATTTGTGTGTAGGTATATGTCAAATCCATCCATGATTATGTGCTAGGAAGGTTTGGAACCATGTTTTTCTTGGAGAACCATTTGATAAAGTAATGCAGTACCTTCTACTGGACCAACCAAAGGGGTATAGACAAGGAGAGTTCTTGACTTTGTCATGAGAGGCTTGCTAAGGACAGACCAGTGAGAATCTGGAGAAATTCTTCACATTACCAAAGAGATACCCTTCCTCCTCTGTGCAGCATCCTGACTATGGATTGTCTCTCTCTAGAGACCTTCCTTTGCCTGAGGATTACGAGAGGTCCCTGTAAGCTTTACAGTGGCCACCAGGTAGCAGCAGAGAACTGCAAAAATGATTAATTCATGCAATTCACTGCATTTGCAAATGACTCCTGCAGGTACTGTTACTAATGCTTGAGCAAAGAACTTAAGTGAATTAAAAGTATAAATGTCACAAATATCAAAGGGGAAAGAGACCATAGAGATTGCCTAGTCTAACGCACTCGTTTTTTCATACGAGAAAATTAAGGGCTAAAAGTTATATAAAGAATAAGTATATTCTTTCAACCCAATTAACTTGAATTCTGCAAATAAATCTCTAGCAAAGACCATAATTCCTTTTTGAGATATTTCTGGGGAATATAAAAAGTGAATGTGATGAACATATTTGTTATAATTTGCCCATGTAACATAATAAAAATAGTTTCTACATAAATAGCAGTTTCAGGTTTTCAAAGTACTTTATGTTTCATTTGATCCTCATAACAACTGTGTGAGGTAGATAACTATCATTATACCTATTTTATAGATGAGGGAAATAAGCTGAGATATAAGTGACTTGCCCAGGGTCACATAGCTAGAAAGTGTTTGAAGTAGAATATGAACTCAGATCTTTATGCCTCCAAGTATAACACTCTCCATTTTACCTAGATGCCTCCAAGTTGGTAGATATGTGCCAAATGTCAGAACAGAAGTCATGCAAGATGAACACAAAAACCTCTTCTGTAAGAAAAACTAGCCCTTGATTTAGAGAAAAATGAATACATATATGAACATGAATGTACCCTTAAGATATATGTCATGTCTCTTTAGTATGAATAATATTAAATACATAGGAATTTTGTTTAGACATAAAAGCACAATCCTTGTGTATAAATGTAATTACTTAGACTTCAAGAACCAACTATTTTGAAATAGAGAAAAAATATTTTTAAAAGTTGGGTTAAGGAGCAGCTAGATAGCACTGTGGATAGAGTGGTACACCTGGCATCAGTAGGACATGGGTTCAAATCTGGCCTCAGACACTTCTTACCCATGTCCTGTTGGGCAAGTAAGTCACTTAACCCAGATTGCCTTACTAATCTTCTGCCTTGGAACCAATACCCAGTATCGATTTTTTTTTAAGTGGCTAATACTTTGATTATGGAGTTTAAAAATTGGTGCCAAAAAGGTTTAGCAAATTGATGTTTAAAAAATATGTTTTGTAAAATTGAGGATTCATTTCAATTAGGTATTTAAAAATCTATATTAAAAGGGATCTGTTTTTGGATGATACGCATGAGTTTTTCTATAAGCTTACATATTTTTATTCCTGTCCTGTATCGTTTGCATATCATAAGCCTCCTAATCAAGAGAATTATCAAGTTTAAGTGCCCTGAAGAGAAAGTCATATTCTTATCTCAGAGGATGACTTCACTTTTAGCCTTCCAGAAATCACGTTTCTTGTCATTTGGCACTAATTTGTTTTTTCATGTGTAAGTCTGAGAAGAAAAATAAAACAATAGTCAGTACCTATTTTCAAATCAATTACTTTTTCTCAATTACCTTCTCTCTCAACCATTTAGGGGTAAAGAAAAATTGTTGATGGTGTCCTGGCTTTTAACAGTAAAAAAAGGCTAGAAAGAAGGATTTTTTATAACTTATAATAATGTTATTTTCATAACTTTTAAAGTTAAGTCATCATATCATGACAGTGGCACATCAATTAAGACAATGTTAAAGTTATCTGAAGATTGCTCATGGAGCATTTGTATTTGGGGTGCTTTTTTCCAGTCTGTAGTTGTTTGCAGTTTAAAAGGATGCTTTTATACAGTGATTCCCAAAGTGGGTGCCACCGCCCCCTGGTGGGTGCTGCAGCGATCCAGGGGGGCAATGATGGCCACAGGTGCATTTATCTTTCCTATTAATTGCTATTAAAATTTTTTTAAAAATTAATTTCCAGGGGGCTAAGTAATATTTTTTTCTGGAAAGGAGGCGGTAGGCCAAAAAAGTTTGGGAACCACTGCTTTTATAGATCATAAATTTCTAGATTCAGTGATATTAAGGAACCTTAGAAGTCATCCAATCCAACTCTATCATTTTAAAAGCAAGAAATCTGAAGCCTAGATAGGTTGTCACTTTCTGTAAATGCTGAAAAGGTAATAAGTGGCAGAGCTGGGATTTGTACCCAAACCCTCCTACTCCAAATCTAATGTTTCTCCTAGTTGAAGTTGTTTTCAGGGTCTATCACTGGCATTTTGAACCATTGGAGAAGAATAAAATTCTAGTTTCAGGGAAGGCCAAGAAAAACTTAAAAATGCAATATATATTTTGTTTTCCCTCCCAGCTGCTCAGACAGTTAGGAAAGTCTCTTGGTTGTAGATAGAAGGCTATAAAAAAGAAAAAATGATTTAGGTATGTTAGAATATATGCTTATTGAATGGAGCCAAGACAATTTAAAAATGACAAATAAGTCAGAAAAATACAGTTTTAGAAGATTATTTATTATCTTTCTCCCTTTCTCATCTCCCTGATCTCTGGTCCATAAATTGTCAATGAAGCAACAATTTCCAGCTTGACTATTTCTTTGTTACTGGATATTTAAAGCAGTCTTGGCCAATAGGCTAAATTCTTTGGTAAAGCAGGTAAGATATATATGTACATAATACACACACACAGACATATATTAGCATGCATATATAAATAGGTAAAGGAGACCAGAGACCTTAAAACAGGAGTCAGCAGCCTCTGGGATACATGCCACCAAGGATTGTGCTTTGGCTAGTGGTCAGCATCCTATCTGAGTCTATGATCTGCATCGATTATTAGAATGTTCAAATAATCCATTTGATGATGTCACCCAACACCCCTACACCAGGCTGTTTCAGTTTGGAAACCAGTATGGTCTCCCTTCCCTAAATCCCTTCAAATGCAAGATCATTATTTTTAAGACAATCTATCAAATTATTTTTTATTGTTTTGCTTCTCATGTGGTATATTATATATGTATAATGTGGAAGTGTAAACACCCTTCCAATTTTAGCCCTCAATATTACATTGCAGTATTGTTCTCAATGAGAGAATTCCATCGTGGAATTTCACATTAAAAAAAAAAAAACACCACATATATTAGCACGTATTATTAAATGTTTTTAGTGCACTGTCTTTTGGAGGCAGCTAGGTGGCTCAGTGGATAGAGTGAGGGGCCTGGGGTTAGGTAGACCTGAGTTCAGCCTCAGACACTATCTCTGTGAACTCTGGATAAGTCATTTCATCTGTTTGCCTTAAAATACTGAATGGGGAAATGGCGAATTATTCCAGTATTTTTGCCAAGAAAACCCCATGGACAATATTAGCATGCTGTGGTCCACAGAATCAGAGTCAAATGTGACTGAACAACTAGTTCAGGTGGAAGCAGGCCAAAAACTATTAATTGTGGACAAAGGATCCATTTCTTTCTAATACCTTTATGACCTAGGCAAAAACAGAGAGACAAAGACAGAGAGAAAGAGACAAAAACAGACAGAAACAGAGACAGAGAGAGTCAGAGGGAGAGAGGGAGAGAAAAGGAGGGAAAGAAAAGGAGAGAGAGAGACAGAGGCAGAGAGAGAAAGACAGAGACAGGCACAGAGAAGAGATAGAGAGAGAGAAGAGAAGGGGGGAGAGAGGGAGGAAGACAGACAGAAAGAGAGAGAGACTGAGAGAAAGAGAGAGAGAGAGAGAGAAGAGAAGAGAGAGTGCTAGGGCATTAATCAAAGGGGTACTAAGTGTAGGACTCCTGGTAAAATATAGATGCAAGTAAAAGTATGCAAGATAATTCCTACAGTAAAATGTAGACTTTATGTAAATACAAATAAAAGTAAAATAGTCTCTGCCGTGGAGGAACTTAGCATTTTAATGGAGGAACTTAGCATTCTAATGAAGGAGCACTGCTCCTAAAGTGCTCCAATCTGCCAGAGAAAAAAATAGTCCCCAATCAAAGTCAGTGAAATGAATTAACTATTACTATCTTATCTAAGTTAATATTTATTTATGGGGAAATTGTAGCACCTGAAAAAGGGTCCTTTACCCAATACTTGCAGGATAATTTTTGGTTGGTCCAAGAACAGGTATTGTATCTGTTACGTATTCTGACCATGCAATAAAATCACTCACATCTGTTCAATATTTCCTCTCTTCTTTTCTCTTCATCACCACACAATTTTCATAGAATGAAGTGATGGCTTCTCTCATAAACTAAAATTAGTATTCTTCCAAAACCAAAAAGGCATTTATATTTATCCTCTAGGGATGATTTATTGCAAAATATAAGAAAAAGAAAGCCAGAATGAAATCTTAAAAAGAAAAATTCAAACAAGATTCCTGTTCACCTACAACAAAATGTCTAGCAGATGTATTACACTAGTAATAGTACTGCTCTACAGAAGCACAAAACCAAAATGTTCAATTTAACCACTTTTTAAAAACAAGGTGGAATTTAATTTAGCGCCTTGTATTGTAAAATTCATACTGAAGTTTAAAAAGGAAGTTGTATACATGAGTTTTTAAAATCACAATGAAGTACTGACATTTACTTCAGGCATTAGATTTTTTTCAAAATTTCTCATCTTATACTAGTTAAACTGATTTGATTTTATTCTAATTTTATCACTTAGAAGCATTGGAAAATAGTGAATTGAATAAGGAATTTGGAGACCCAGGCTCTTTTTCTGTCCTGTTACTAACCTTGTGAGAATTCTTTATGCATTCTGTACCTCATTTTTCTGATCTATAAAATGGGACCCACATTCACTTCACTGGGGTATCATGAAAATTGCCTATTCATTTGTAGTGCTCTTTGAGGTCTTTGGAGAAAGACACTATTATGTGGAATTATATAATGTTGATACATGATCTTTCTTTGCTGTCTAGGTCTGTACAATAACTTCTCATCACTAAACGCCTTTTTGCTAATGTGTGCCATCTCATAGTTTAATTTCTCAAATTTCCCATCGACTACACTCACATTAATACAAAATTGGTTTCACCATTGTATTAAGAGAAGGGTAAATGATGTATTCATGTTTGTGTAATTAGGTTAGAAAAACCGTAAGTTTACATCCTAAAATTTCTTTCCTTTTCTTAAACATTTCTTTCACTGGAAGTGACTTTAGTGCTTTTCTTAAGATGGCTTGCAGCCACTGGGAAGCAATGTTGTCAACTCTAGATTATCTGTAGTAATTGGGGGGCAGTGAGAGTACTTGTAAATGTATATCAGACTCATTTAAGCAAGAATTTAATTACTTTCCCCACCAAATATTTTTAAATAAAAAATGTAATAGCTTTACTTATGATAGACATACATTTTTACACAATAATCAATAATAAATTTGTGTTAAAGTGGCTACTGCAAAAAATTTGTATTTTCTTTCCCCTGAAAATGATGACGAATAGGGGAAATTGCCAATTTTTTGCCAATTTATTGCTAATAACCCCAAATCAGAAAATCAGGCAGCTAGGTAGAACAGTAGATAGAGCATTGGGCTTGAAATTAGGAAGACTCATCTTCCTGAGTTCAAATCTGGCCTCAGATTCTTATTAATCTTATGACTGTTTACCTCAGTTTCTTCATTCATAAAATGAAGCAGAGAAGGAAATGGCAAACCACGCCAATATCTTTGCCAAGAAAATCCCAAAATGGTGTCACAAAGAGTCGTATATGACTGAAATGACGGAAGAGCAAGAGAAGAACCAGAGGAATGGGTCTCCAAATAATCCAGAGTTGACTCTCCTTTCATTGCATCCTAGAATAAGCCTTCGTGTCAGAATTCAAACCCATTATGTAGTAATGCTCATGTTATAATTCATACAGGCTACGGCCACTCTGACGCCGACGTTCTCCACCAGTCATTACTAGAAGCAAACATCGCCACCGAAGTTTGCCTCACAGCTCTGGATACCTTGTCGTTATTCACGTTGGCGTTTAAGGTTTGTTTGAACAAGAATTTCATGACCGGTTTTTAATGTTTTAAGTTCATTCATTGGTTTGAATTCTGCTTAAAGACAGTCTACTTTTCCAGCAACAAATTCTCCTTGATATTTGTAAATCATTCTAGGCAGTTGCTAATCCATAAATACCATTAATGAACCCATTTTATGGCTAATGACTTGAATTCCCTGAAATAGAATAAAACTTAATTTGTTAGTCTGTACAACATGCTTTGAAATAATGGAAACACAGCCTCTGGAGGTAATTAAAGCTTGGGTAGGACAAAACATTTACCAAAGGAAACTTTTCTCCACTCTACTGCACTCTAGGGGATGATAAACTCAATGACCCCATCAGGCATTTCTGTCTTCCATTATCTTTGTTCTTTTGAATGGATTCCTGTTACTTGCAGTAGAAGTCATAGATTTAAATTTAGGACAACACCTTAAAATTTAAATTAGCTAGTACAAATGAATTTGTATTTTTTATTTATTTACCCTTCTTGGTCTTCTAGTGAAACAAAGAAGGTATATTTGGTGAGAAGAGAAAGAAACTTAAAAAAAATGCTTTAAAAATGAATATTCAAGTACTTCTGGTACCATGAGGTGAAATGTATTTTAATTAAGAGTAGAAAGGCAGATCCTTGCTCAACCTCTTTCTTACATATAAATATCTATATATTTTATTTTTTCTTAAAAAGGTATATTTAGATATGATACATAAATTTGTATTTTATTTATATAATTATACAAATACATATATGCAAACATGTTTTATATTTATATGCTACATATAAATGCATTTACATATAAAATAAATTACATGTACATTTTATATCATATATAAGTATATATGTAATGTAATATGTAATAAATATATAGGTGTAAATGCATTTATTAAATAATTTGACATATCTAGAATATGCAAAAAATATAAAATGCACGAAAATATATAAACATATTTATATATAAGATTTATTATAGTCTATATACAATAATTATTTTATATTGTCCATTACATATACATTTATTATAGATAAAATGCTTTATAAAATTGTAAAGAGGCAGAGTAATTGGTAACTTCAGAAACTGGAAGACCTAACTTCAAATGTCACCTGACACATTGTGGCTGTGTTACTCTTGGGCAAGTGACTTAAGTTTATTATTAAATACAAACCACTTAAGAGGAACCTTAAATTGAAGAGAAGGTGCTGAGCTGCATTGATAAGAAGTGGTTCCCCTATCTAGAATTTCCTTTTACCTGAATCACCAGTCAGTCTCTTACCCATATAAAATTTTAAAGTGCATTGAGATGTCCCCGTATGAACCTGTTTTTTTAATATAGTTACTAAAGCACTCTCTTTCCTCTTAAAATAATTTTAATAATAATTTTCTTCTACTAAAAATTCCTTTTTATTTCTCTTAAAACAGCTTTATGGGGTAATAAATGAACACAATAAATGAATTATATTGTAAAGACTAATATATAATTACGGAGAGCAATAAGAATTAAAAGGCTGCACACACCAGTAATTGAAGGGAGAGTTGCCAGGAAGTTGGTAAAAAACAGTTGAACTGGTAGATTTTTTTAAACGTGGTTGGCTCTGTTGGTTCAGTTAAGTGAGGTAAATTCACTGCTTCTGTCATTGAAAGAGTGCTTTTCAAAAAATGAATTTTAGAAGAGTGATTCTCAAAGCAAAAACCCCAAATAAACATGTATGACAATTACTTAATAACACGTCTTCTTAAAGAGGGCTGGAATATCTCGTGTTAGTGCTTGAAAAGCCTCTTTACTAATAGCCTTTAAACAGGCTGATTTTAATTAACCAAAAAGTATTTTTTACTGAAGTGTAGCACTTATACAAGGCTCTGGGTAAGTGCTAGTATGAGTTATGGCAAGAACAGCCCCTGCCCTCAAACTCACCCTGTTTTACAAAAGGCCCCATTCCTATTGATTTGTTTAATTAATGATTCTGTAACTTCATCCTTGAACAAAGAGATAACCTTTATTTTCTCAGTAAAATAGACTTGGACTAGATTTTTCTCTAAGGCTCCTTTGAACTCTCAGTCCTATGATCTGATGTCATTCTTTTGCTTCATTGAGTTTTATGTATATTAGGAACCTCAGATACTTTGAGTTGAAAGGATAAATAGTAATTCTGAAATTCTGTAACACTTACTCCATCCAGCTTTCTTTATAAGAAAGCTAGTTTTCATAGTTTGCTATCTTACATGTTTCTTTATAGAGCAAGGAGGTGATACAGTGGATAGAGTACTAGGTCTGAAGTCAGCAAGACTTATCTTCCTGAGTTCAAATCTGGCCTTGGATATTCCCTTCACCCTGTTGGCCTCAGTTTCCTCATCTGCCCAATAAACTGGAGAAGGAAGGGGCAAACCATTCCAGTATCTCTGCTAAGAAAACCTCAAATGGGGTCACGAAGAGTCAGAAATGACTGAACAACAAAAAAAATTTATTGCTTGACTGGTCTAAACTATAAGATGATTTAAGGAGGTCAACCTTTGGAAGATTTTTGTTAGAATTCTCTTGGATTATGGCTTTACCTGGAGCAAATCATACATAATGACCAATAGTTGCCTTTATGCACATACATAGAAAATAGCATACATTTTATCCTTTCTTGAAACTGCTCCTAGACCATTTTGTTTGCATGTTTAGGTGAGAAAATCTATGTGTGTGAGCCTCTTGCTCTCCTTCATTTTTAGGTAACTAATGTGAATTATTTGATCAGCCAGACCTAGAAAAAACCAAATTAATGAAACTATTTGCTTGGGGGAAATCTCAAAAAAAAATCTCAAAAAAAAAATCTTAATTGTAGCTACTCAAAATCACACAGTTGTCTTTCTAGATTTCTAGTTTTTTTTAATTTTACAAATGGAAAAAGGCTAATAAAAAAGTAACTTAATTTTTACCCTTGAAACATTAAAATAACTTAGAACTCTAACACAGTTCCCTCTCCTTACTGTTGGTACGTTTGTTTCCTAGATTACATTACAGACTTAAAAAAAAAAAGACATATTGTTTTATTAGAGAACTCTAGTTGTAGGACTTCCCTGTGTGACTACAACTAATAATGGTAAGTGACTAAGAATTATGCTATATTTATCACCTCTATAGGAGCTGCTTTCATTCAGGAACCTGCCTTAAAGTATAATAATCTCAAAATCTATGACAGTTTGACTTTTGAATAGCATAAAATAAGACTCCGCTTTGTTCGGTTGTTTTAGTTGTGTCTGATCTTTTGTGACCCCATTATGGAGTTTTCTTGGCAAAGATCATGGAGTAATTTGCCATTCCTTTCTCCAGCTCATTTTACAGATGAGGAAACTGAGGCAAAGAGGGTTAAATGACTTGCCCAGGGTCACACAGCTAGTAAGTGTCTGAAATCAGATTTGAACTTAGGAACATGAGTTTTTCTAGGCCCAGCAATCTATTCACTGTGCCACCTACCTAGCTACCTAAAATTCCGCTTGAAGGAAAAAAAAGGAAAGAAACAAAAGAAAGCATCTAAAATCATAGGACTAAATTTAGATGGTTATTCATGTGACATAAGGATTCTTTGCTTCACTGAAATATTTTGTGCAAGGTACCTATGCAATATCAGAGGTGGGTTTAACCAGTATATTTACAATACAACTCATTTTAGTTTTAAAAATAAAAATTTTCTTTCTGGACAGCTGATTGGGAAATATAGCTATTGTATGAAGTGAGTCATACTCGTTCTTGGAAATACTTTTAAATTTTTCAGGGATTCCTGGTCTGTCCTACTAACTGTTGTGACTCTCTGTTTTAAGAACCAACTTCTGGCTGATCATGGACATAATCCATTGATGAAAAAGGTTTTTGATGTTTACTTATGTTTTCTTCAAAAACACCAATCTGAGACAGCTTTGAAAAATGTCTTCACTGCCTTAAGATCATTAATTTACAAGGTCAGTCAATTAATGGAGATAAATTGTTACTTATACAACTTATTTTCTTCTAAAGGCAAATTATTGGGCTTTAATTTTTATTGTATTTGTTCACCTTTTCCTACAGTTTCCCTCTACATTTTATGAAGGGAGAGCCGATATGTGTTCTGCCTTATGTTATGAGATCCTGAAGTACTGTAATTCCAAGCTGAGTTCTATTCGTACTGATGCCTCCCAGCTGCTGTATTTCTTAATGAGGAATAATTTTGACTACACAGGAAAAAAATCCTTTGTAAGGACACATCTGCAAGTAAGTGTGATTTCCCATTTAGATATAGGCATATTGTTTTCATTTCATAAATTTTAGCTCGATAATTTGAGTGTTGTGTTTCTTGATCTGTCTCTTCTTTCAAATTATAGTATTCTGGCTCAAAGATGCATTATTGGATTGGAAAAGTGCCATCTTGGATAATACCCATGTGTTATTTTCCCAAATTCTACAAGAATTAGCATGAAATTACTATTATAATTTAAATATTGAGACAATGTAGAAAAATGGACTGAAATGCTTAGCTCAATTCTTAGGAATTCCATTGAATATATTTTTTTTAAAGATCTGAGAGTCTTAGATATAGGTAAGAAGGAAGAAAATTGGCATTTATTAAGTATCTATTATGTGCCAGAACTTTACAAATGTATCTCATTTGATCCTCACAATTGCCTTGGGAGGTAGATGCTATTGTTATCTGCATTTTGCAGGTGAGGAAACTGAGGTAGACAGGTGAAGTGATTTGCTCAGGGTGTCATAGCTAGCAAATGTTGAAGTTAGGATTTGAACTTTGCTCTTCCTGATTCCAGACCCATCACTCAATCTGCTGTGATACCTTACCTGCCTGGGAGCTCAAAGCTAACCCTTTCATTTTATAGATGCAAGACTGAGACTGAAAAAGAATAAATGACTTTTTTCAAGCTCACATAGGTGGAGTAAAGATTGAACCCAGGTGTTCTGTTTTTAAATCAGGGTCACTGAATTATGATGCCATCTTCTGTGAAGAGTTTCCCTAGTAAGGAGGCTGACTATGAAGAAAAAGAGGCCCCCAATTACTATCCTCTTTCCGCTTGTCCCCCACTTTTATTTTTCTAACTTTTAGCTATGCTTACCATTTTTTGGACTGATTAATTCTAAATTTCTGTTTGCTGATCATTTGAGATGCTACATTTATTGCCATTTCTCCTTTCCACATGTAAATGAAGGAAACCATTTAAATTTTTATATTTTCATTCAGTATCCCTGCCAAGAAAATCCAAACGGGGTCATGAAAAGTTGGACATCACTGAAACAACTGAACAAAAAAACAAAAATAACACCCACCTGACAGGCTTGTTGGTGATATTTGTAATGCACAGTGCCTGGCACATAGTAGATGCTTACAAATGATTATTCCCTTTCTTTTCTCCACTGTAAAATAGCATTCCTAATACATGCCTATTTTTGTACCTGGTTTCTACTTAACATTTCTATTACTAGCACCTGGAATTGTGCCTGATACCCGGGAGGCACTTAGTAAATGTTTATTGATTGATTAGTTCACTGTATTATAAGAAAAGCTCTTTGTAAACCTGAAGGCATTAGAAAATGATGAGTTATTATACTTGAAATAACTAATTCCTGTCATTAGATATGCTGCTAATACAAGTTTCACTGCACAGATTCTCAAATGAATTTGAAGTTACCTTCCAAAAGAAATCTAACATAATAAAAATGTTTTGTGAACGTTTTTTTCACTGCGTTCAAAGAAATAACTGCTTAAAACAATATTATCCCTATAAACATCCTAACCGAAAATGCAGCCTTATAGAGTATGTCCTTGAATGCAAATTGATTATATCCTGTTGGTATTTCTTCAAGGTTATCATTTCTGTAAGCCAACTGATAGCAGATGTTGTCGGAATTGGAGGAACCAGGTTCCAGCAGTCCCTTTCCATCATCAATAACTGTGCCAACAGTGACAGGCTTATTAAGGTGGGTAGCCGAGTTTTTCCTTGCTCTTGCCTTCAGAGAAGGGGAAGCAGAAACATTCAGTTTTTGGCCAGTACTCCAAGATGGGCTTGTACCAGGAAAAGAATCAATGAAGGCTTACGTGGAACCATCTATTCTCCTTTCAGCACACCAGCTTCTCATCTGACGTCAAGGATTTGACCAAAAGGATTCGCACAGTCTTAATGGCCACAGCTCAAATGAAGGAGCATGAAAATGACCCAGAAATGCTAGTGGACCTCCAGTACAGTTTGGCCAAGTCCTATGCAAGCACTCCTGAACTCAGAAAGACATGGCTGGACAGCATGGCAAGAATTCATGTCAAAAATGGGGATCTCTCTGAGGTAGCCTTAAAAACCTTTGATTTTGTGATTTAGATAATATAATAAAGTTTTATTCATCAGTTAAGATTTTGTGCATAAACATTTCAGTGAAAACTATAGAGCAGTGGGATCTAACTCTGAAACAGGAGACACCCAGTGATACATCAAGGCTGCAGGCTACATATTAATATTACTTCTGTTCTATTGAGTATTTCTTTATTTTTAAAATTACTTTCAAATTACACTTTTAAAAAATCCTTTCCTTCCATCTTAGAATCAATACTGCGTGTTGGTTCCAAGTCAGAAGAGTAGTGAGGGGTAGGCAATGGGGATTAAGTGACTTGCCCAGGGTCACACAGCTAGAAAGTATCTGGGGTTATATTTAAACCCAGGACCTCCCATCTCTAAGTCTAGCTTTCAATCCACTGAACCACCTAGCTGTCCCTCCTCCCCCAGTTACATTTTTATATGATGCCCCAGTTCAGAGACTTAGAAGCCTGGATCCCTGTCTGACACCTCTGCTATTGAAGATATAAAGTAATAAAAGTTCCTGCTTCAGGGTAGCCTCTAGTCTCCCTGGGGAGATCAGACACACACAAAAAACTAACTAACATTGTGGGCAGTAGTCTTCCCTAAAAAGAAGCAGTGAAGAGTTCAGATGAGAGAGGGTGAGATTACCATGGATTGTAGTGGTCAAGAAAAGATCAAGTTGGACCTTGAAGGATGGGGAGCATTTGAATCTAGCAGGAAAACATTTCATTTAGGGGTGGGATCAGAGGGAGCAAAGACACAAAGAAGGGAATTTTTATGATATTCATTCTAGAGGGTATCAGTTGGTGAGGTAATAAAAGGTAGCGTTTGAAAAGTAGATTGGAGTCATATTTTGAAGACCTTGAATGTTGGTTTGCAATTTGTCCTATAACCTTTGGTACACTACTTAAGGCTTTTGATTAGGGGAGAATGATAGAATCAAAATAATATTTTAGGTCAATTAATCTGGCATCAGTATACAGGATAAATTGAAAGAGGAAGATACTGGAGTTAGGGGAGACAAGATCGAAGACTATTGTAATAACCTAAGCTCACCGAACATCATTTTTTAATAAGTTGTTGTTATTTCATGTCTGACTTTTCTTTCTCCAGTTCGTTTTATGGATGAAGAAACTGATGCAAACAGGATTAAATGACTTGCCCAGGGTCACGTAGTTGGTAAATGTCCAAGGCTAGATTTGAGCTCAAGTTTTCCTGACTTCAAACCAAATGCTCTATTCACTATAATACCTACCTACCCTTAAAAATTATCTAATATTAATGATTTTTAATGGAAATTAATGCCTCCTTCCAGGCTGATTTCTTTTAGGTTCCGAGTTTTAGGAACCAGGGCAATCAGCTTGGTAGAAAAAAAAAAAAACAACTTTCTTGCTTCTTGTTAAATGATGCAGCACTCTAGTCAGTTATTTTTTACACATTGGAAAGATTTCTTCTTCTCCCTGCCCTTATAGAACCTATTTAGCCAGCAAAATCATTTTTACAGTCTATAATAGTTGGAAAATTATGCTCACTTTGACGTCCATTATGTGTAACTTAAAGTATTTTAATTGTTGCTGCTAAGGTTATTGAAATCCACCATCGATATTTTTCCAAATAAAATTCAATATAAGTGTAAGGCAGCATGCAAAAAACCCCACAAAGATTTACATTCTTTGATCTGTCCCTGCTGAGCCATCTATCCAAGTGTTAAAAGCTTATTATATTTCACTGACATTTAGAACCTACTTCAACTCTCCTGTGACTGTATTTCAAGTGAACAAAAGTCGTATAGTGTGGGGTTTGAGAACGTGATGAATGGTTAGTTCAAAAGAATAAACCTCCTGGATGTCAAAAGGAACTAATTATTCTTGCATTTTATTCTCTGCTTCAGGACTGAATTGTTATAGCCTGAACTAAAAGCATTATAAGATTGTAGATTTTAGAACTCTAAGGGACCTGAGAGGCCATTGAGTCTAACCCCTTCCTTTTACAGATGAGGAAACTGAGATAGCATTTAAGTGACTTATTCAAGATCATACAGGTAGTAAGTATCAAAAGCTAAGTATCTAAAGCAGAACCCAACTCTATAGGTTTTCAGGGCCAGTTTTCTGTCCTCTCTTCTGTGCTGGGGTATGCAACACCGAATAACTTTAGTCTATGAAGCACATTGTTCTTCTGGTGGATACCTCATTAAAAGTTTACTTTTTTCTCTTAATCTGAAGGTGTGTAACCCAATTTTACAACTTTCTGTGCAGGTAAACATGTATCGTAATGGTTTTATCTTAGGATTACCCAAACCCAGTACCCCAAACTCTCACTGTCTTGGTGGTAGCTAACCTAACCCAAGTCAGATTTAATGTCATTTACTGTAAAGTAGTATTTTTTTAGTCTGGAAATCAGGGTAGAGTCCCAGAAAGAGAGAATGGAGACACGAATGAATGGGGCAAAATGGGAAGGGAACAAGCATTTATTGAGTGCATTAACCTATATTCATGCCAGATACCATGCTAGACCCTGAGCATGATACAAAAACAAAAATTAAAAGTTCCTTAAGAAGCTTACATTCTTTTAGGAGAAATGACATTAACACTCTAATGCGGACTCACACTTGAAAGAAAATTTCCCGTTAAGTCATCTTAGGAACCTGGTTTCCTTCACTTTCTTCAAGACTTAGCTCAAATACCCCTTTTGCAGGAGACCTATCCTGGGTCTAACTCTGCATTCCCCTCACCCCCACTTAGAGACTTCTCACTGAAATTTCCTTCCATTTACACTATGTATAGTGTAAATCTATTGTATAGCATGCATATAAATACATATCTCCACATATATATGTATATATAAATTGTATGTAAAAGATGTATATATATATATATATATTTTATAAATATGATTTTTATTTATTTATTTTTGCATGTTGCCTCTCCATTAGAATGTGATTTCCTAGAGGTGGCTGGGAGCTTAGTATTTGGAGAACTGGGCCTAGAGGAAGACTCGAATTTAGATTTGGCCTCAGATACTTACTACCTGTATACCTTTGGACAAGTCAGTTAATCTCAATCTGCCTCAGTTTACTTAGCAAAAAAATTCCCATTTCATCCCGTCGCCTTCAACAAATTGTCCCCTCTTTCATCCCCACTAGGATATTTATTTTCATTCTCTCCTTCTCTAATGGCTGCTTCCCTACAGCCTGAAATATTTCCCCCATCCTCAAAAAACTCTCATTTAATCCTTCAATCTCCACTAACTATATTGTCCTGTGTCTCTTCTGCCTTTGTGGCTAACCTCCTGAAAGGCTGTCCACAAAAGGTGCTTCTACTTTCTCTCTTCTCAATCTTTTCTTAACTCTTTACAATCTGGCTTCTGACCGTAACATTCTCTGAAATTGCTCTCTCCAAAGTTGTTAGCTATGTCTAATTGCCAAATCCATTGATTTTTTTTCCCCTCAATCCTTGTTCTCTTTTACCTCTCTGCAGCCTTTAATCACCCTTTCCTCCTTGGTTCTCTCTTCCCTCTCGGTTTCCAGGACACCACTCTCTCCTGGCTCTCTTCCTGTCTATCTGGCTGCTCTTTCTCAGACTCATTTGCTGTGTGCTCATCCAGATCATGTCCTCTAACCCTAGGTGCCCTTCAGGGTTCTGTCTTCTTCTTTTCTTTCTATACAGTCACTTGCTGATCTCATCAGCTCCAATTTATTTAAATTACCATCTCTACACTA
This sequence comes from Gracilinanus agilis, assembly GCF_016433145.1. Classification (NCBI taxonomy): domain Eukaryota; kingdom Metazoa; phylum Chordata; class Mammalia; order Didelphimorphia; family Didelphidae; genus Gracilinanus; species Gracilinanus agilis. The sequence continues at coordinate 526,106,244 of NC_058132.1, forward strand.
ATGATTCTTAAGCCATCCTGCCTTAATTTCTGTTGACTTTCAATTTTATATCCTCAGCTACCTAGCAGACATCTGAAATGTCCAGTAGACATTTAAACTGAACTCATTATTTTTTTCCTCCTAAACCACCCCTACCTCCTTCTTTCCCTTTACGGTAGCAGGCAACACCTTCATCCCAGTCCCTTGGGCCTAAAACCTGGGTATTTTAACTTAGCTCCTCACTATCTCTCACCTCATATCCAATATGATGTCAAAGGCTGTTGATCTCATCTTGACAACATCTTTCAAAGATGTTCTGCTCTGTCTTTCGTCACTGCCGTCACCCTGGTGCAGGTCCTCATCACCTCACTCTTGGACTATTATAATAGTCTGCTGGTAGGTCTCCCAGCCTCAAATCTTTTTCCACCTCAATCCATCCTCCATTCAGCCACCAAACCAGTTTTCTAAAGCACAAACCCATCCTACTCAATAAAATCCACCCAGCTCCCTCTTGCCACTAGAATCAAGTACAAAATCTTCTGTGTGGTATTCAAAACTCATATAACCTAACCCCCTTCCAGCTTTCCTGCCTCCTTACACTTTACTCCCCAACATGTATAGTATTGATGCAATGCTACTGGCCTCCTGGCTATTCCACGAATAAGGCATTCCATGTCTTATCTCAGAGCATTTTCTCTGGCTATCTCCCATGCCTGGAATGTTCTCCCTCTTCATCTCCACCAGCTGGCCTCCCCCACTTCCTTTAAGTCACAACTAAAATCTCATACAGTACATGAAGTCCTTTCCCAACCCCTCTTAATTCTAGTGCCTTCCCTCTCATTTACTTCTGTTAAGATAGTTTTTATTAATTTCTACTTTTTATGTTTAAATGGAAAAGGAATAATTGCCCCCCCAATTTAACCCTTCACACTTCCTTATTGTAAGGATCAGATGAGATAATATTTGGAAAAAGTACTTGGCTCAGAGTCTGGAACATACAGTTGCTGTATAAATGGTTATTCTTCCCACCTCCTTCTTTATGGCCCCAGTGCTTGACACATAAACAAATCAAATCAAGTAAACAAAATTTATTGAGTATTTACTATTCTGCTAAACTCTAGGGCTAAAACAGAATAAAAAAAGAAAGATAATTTCTTTCTTAAAGAACTTAGTTCTAATGGGGGAAACACCGCATTAAAAAAAAGCCAAAAGAAGGGATGGGAAGGGACATTTTGGCAAAATCCAGAGAGTGGGGTATGCCCTTTGTTCATAGTGGGAAGCTCTCACCAATAGGAAGGGGCTACAGTGGAAAACATTTATTAGATTTCGTTTGACTAATTGACAGAATGGAGACTAAAGACTGAAAGTTCTTATGAGAAGGACTATCACTCATGTTATTATGACCAGAGGTTTCAATTTTGCTGAGAGAGTTTTCCATATCATAAATTGGTCACCATAGGTCTTTCCATTAGTGTAGACTGTAGAATATAAGGGAGCATCTCTACTTTTCCAGTCCCAAAGCTGCCATTTTGTTGTTTGCTTAGCTCAGGTGTGTGGGTGCCTGAACCAGCATCTCAGGTATACTTTGGCTCTACATACAAAGAACAAGAAAAACAAAAATAATAGCTAATGTTTTGTGGTGCCTTAAAGTCTGTAAAGCACTTTATATTCATTCTCTCACTGAAGCTTCACAACAGTCCTGTGAGGTAGATATTGTCATCCCCATTCCACAGATGAGGAAATTGAGGATTAAAGAAGTTAGTTCATTTGCCTGAGATCACAAATAAGTGTTAGAGCTGGCATTTGACTTCGTGTCTCTCCTGCCTCTTAAGCCAGCATTGTTTCCACTACATCATGTTACAAAGAGAGCCAGAGCTGCCCACCCTTGGCCAGATTGTTGTTGTTGAGTCACCTCTTCATGACCACATTTGGGGTTTTCTTGGCAAAGATACTGGTGTGGTTTGCCATTTCAGCTATTGCCAGCCTCCATGGTAACATGGTGGTAACAGCAACCCACAGCCAGGTGTTCACTGGACAGGAGTCTACATGAGATCAGTCCTACTAATGGGGTAGAGCAAAAAGATCAACAATGATCTGGATTTTCTTCAAGATTCTTAATATTTAATATCTCTAGGACCATGTGTAAGTTAATTAATCTCTCTGCATCTTAGTTTTCTCCTTCATAAAACAGAAATAATGAAACATAATGTGTCTACCTCATAGAAGTACTGTGATGAAGTGGGTTTGTGAGTGACAAGGTATTCTAAAATGTGAATTATTATTCTTATTATAAATAGTAGTATTACATGCCACTCAGAATTTCTTGTCACTGATCTGATAACTAGATTTTTTCCAATATTGTTAATTTCTATTCACAAATCAGTCAATTAGACTCTTATTAATTAGTATGTTGGGTTATTTGGTCTCCTTCTAGAATGACTTCTCTTTATGATTAGGTGAGTTGGTTGGATTTCGTAGCTAAGTTTTTGCCTATCCAAGACAACTTAAAATTGAAAGACCAGACATGTGCCCATTTTAAGTTAAATATATATGTATGTGTGTATACTCTTGTGTGTCTTTATTTGACTAACATATGTTCATCAAATATAAAGATATGTCCAAATATATACACGATATATGATAGTATATTTGATAAATCTATAGCATACATAAAGCTACATGTGATTATACATTCAAAATTATTTAAATTAAAATTGAGACCAGAGAATTTTTTTTAGAATCTACAAAAAGCTAATTCCCATTTATTGAGCAGTTTAAAATGAGCATAACCTCTTTTATTCTGTGTACTTTAAGAAAATACAGTACATGTTTTAGAAATATTTAGCAAAACTCCATTAATTAATCAGTCAACAACCATCTTCTTAGTGTCAGCAATATGCCAGACACTATGCAACATTAATGGGGGTTACAAAGTGTAATAAGGGGGTAAACTGGCTGATATTAGGAGGGCTGGTGGTATCAGTGAGTCACCTGGGCCTAGAACTACTGTAATACATGATTTGAGTCAGCCAGGAATGTGTATGCCTGAGCTGTGATGCCCAGTCAGTCTCCCTGCTGTCTGTAGGCTCCTTTAAGGTGGAGAGTGAGGAGCCCCTCCCTGCTGGAGTGAAAGCAGTAACCAGCAGGAAGTGAAGCTCTCACACTTCCTGTATAAAATGGATGCCAGGCCAATACTTCCTCTGGAGTCAGGGGGTTGCTATCTTCTCTCTCCTCAGCCCCTTAGCCCTGAATGATGTTATAAATAACTATAGAAGCTCATAGTATCAGGCTAAGGGTCTATTTAAACACAGGAGGGAAAACTTGAGGAAAGAGGGTTAGGGTCTGGAGAAGCTGTTGCTAAGGGTGACTGGCCAGTATTGGCAATGGACCTAGAAGGTAAGATCAGGCTGAGGGAACCAGCCCCTCAGCCAGGGATAATTTCCACTACCTTGATGTTAAGTGGTCCACCAACTAGACAGATGAAGTTGATGAATTAGTTTAGGGGTGTCCCTGATCCTAGGCTGACCTCACCTAATTTCCTACCCATGATCCACAACCCACACCTCCCTTCAACCTCCCAGGATCCCCAAGACTAGCACTTGCCTGGGCCAAAGTTCCATTCTCCTAACTGCCAGGATTGTCTAGGGTAATTTTGCAAATGCAAGAGATCTTGCATAAGTCCTGCATTACAGGCCTTAACATAGGCATATTAGGAAGTTTGAATTAGGTTTTAGAAACTTGCTAGAAATTTTTCTTAGTTGATACTTTTGTTGTTAGTTCATGAAGTTAAAACATTTCATAGCTAGAGTTTATTATTTTGTTTTAGTTAGCTAATGTTTTGCTTTAAGACTGTTCTGCTGATGTTTTGTGTTTAATCTTGTTTTCCTTTCTGTTCAAATTTTTGTAAAACTTTAATACCCATTTAATACCCAACTTTTCTTTATCTTTCCCATAACCTGTCTTAGTTTAGCTTAGAGTAGTAATAGGGTAAGAATAGGAGCTAAGAAACCCTTTTCTTGTTTTGCAATCCTTAGATGGGAGTAAGAGGATAGTTTTAGTTTAATCTTTTTTTTTTAAACCCTTGTACTTTGGTGTATTGTCTCATAGGTGGAAGATTGGTAAGGGTGGGCAATGGGGGTCAAGTGACTTGCCCAGGGTCACACAGCTGGGAAGTGGCTGAGGCCAGGTTTGAACCTAGGACCTCCTGTCTCTAGGCCTGACTCTCACTCCACTGAGCTACCCAGCTGCCCCCAGTTTTAGTTTAATCTTAGTGTAAGTGTAGAATTCCTTGAGAACTTAGGGACCTGGAAATGTTGCAAAGTGCAAATTTCTAAAAGACAAATGAGCAAATTGTAATTCAGGATTTATGCAAGATCTCTTGCATTTGTAAAATTACCCTAGGCAATCCTGGCAGTTAGGAGAATGGAACTTTGGCCCAGCAAGTGCTAGTCCCAAGACCTGACAGTTTGAGCTGGGACTATAAATACCCCTGCAGAACCAGCCTGGGGGTTCTGATTTCCTTGACCTCACCCAGACACCCAGCTACCCCTTGACTTCCCCTTGGGGACCCCGGGAGGTTTGAAGGGAGGTTGAAGGGAGGTGTGGGTTGTGGATCGTGGGTAGGAAATTAGGTTAGGTCAGCCTAGGAACAGGGACACCCCTAAACTAATTCATCAACTTCATCTGTCTAGTTGGTGGACCACTTAACATCAAGGCAGTGGAAATTATCCCTGGCTGAGGGGCTGGTTCCCTCAGCCTGATCTTACCTTCTAGGTCCATTGTCAATACTGGCCAGTCACCCTTAGCAACAGCTTCTCCAGACCCTAACCCTCTTTCCTCAGTTTTCCCTCCTGTGTTTAAATAGACCCTTAGCCTGATACTATGAGCTTCTATAGTTATTTATAACATCATTCAGGGCTAAGGGGCTGAGGAGAGGGAAGATAGCAACCCCTTGATTCCAGAGGAAGGATTGGCCCAGCATCCATTTTATTCAGGAAGTGAGTCAGCAATATTTAGAAAACTCCATTAATTAATCAATCAACAACCATCTTCTTAGTGTCAACAATATGCCAGACACTATGCAACATTAATGGGGGTTACAAAGGCAAAAATAAAAATAGTCCCTGCCCTTGACGAGCTTGGGGAAGCAGACATATGTATATATCTGTGTGTACATACATACATACATATACACATATATATACATACACACATAGAGACACGTGTGTATGTATATATGGAATTGTTTGAATAAACATATGGATATCTAGATACATGTTGCTGTACATACCCACACCCCTATACACACCCATACTCACTACGATCACACACAAGCACACAAAATTGGGGGAGAGGGCACTAGCACCTCATTTCTAAAACTATGTACTACTGTAGCTCACAGCTCACAGGCTCACTGCAGGATATTTAAATTTTTTGATTTAACTACTTAAAAAGTTGAACTCCTATTAAGTATTTCTTTTGGTCTTGGAGTGTTATGAAAAAATTCTTGAGACACTAAGAGTACTATGAAGCAAGAAATTTGGGGGATTTCTGTACTAGCAATTGGGTGGATCAGAGATTTTCATGTATAAAATGGCATTTGAATTGAGTCTTGAAGGATCTTGGGGTTGTAAGAGCCATAGATGAAGATACAGCGAATTCCAGGCAAAGGCATGAAGACCAGAATTGGAGTGTTAAATATGAAAGACAGGAAAAAGAATAGTTTGGCTAAACCATAGAGTGTATAAAGGGAAGAAATTTGTAATAAGGCTGGAAAAGCAAGTTGGAACCAGGTTGTAAAAAGTTTTGAATGCCAAACCAGAGGAATTTATATTTGATCCTTGTGATAAGGAGACATTGGAATGCATTAAGTAAGGGAGTAACATGGTCAGACCTGTACTCCTTTGGAAAAATCACTCTTCCTTGTGGAGGATGGATTGGAGTGGGGCAAGACTTGAGACAGAGAGACTAATTAGGAGGTTGCTGCAGTAGTTTATACAGGTCAGGGGTGATGAGAGCCTGAACTCAAGTGGTAGCCAAGTGAGTGGAGAGAAGGTGACTTATGCAAGAGATGTTATGGAGACAGAAATGATAAGATGTTGCAATACCTAGATATATGGGATAAAGAGGTATGCAGAGAGAAGAATGATGCCAAAGTTGTAAAGCTGGGTGATAGGAAGGAAGGCGTTGGTCTCAACCAAAATCTCAACCAAAAATACATAAAGATAATGATGTTTATATTTTGTCTTTCTGGTTAAAACAATGCCTGTAATCAGACTTGAGATTTAATGGGACAATAATCACCATTTATAATGATTTACAAGTTTAAATATTTTAAACCAAAGCAGGTTATGTATGACCAATCTCTTACCAAATACATGGGGTGTATAAAACAATGCATACTCTCTGAACCAATAATACCACTACTAGGTCTGTATCTCAAAAATGCCCCAAAATATATAGGGTGGTTGTTGTCGTTGAGTAATTTTTCAGTCGTGTGGGACTCTTCATGACTGTTTTTGGGGGGGTGTTTTTCTATTTGTTTTTGACTTTCTTGGAAGAGATACTAGAGTGCTTTGCTATTTCTTTCTCTAACTCATTTTACAAATGAGAAAGTGAGGCAAAGAAGGTTAAGTGACTTGCCAGGGTCATGCAGCTAATAAATGTCTGAGGCCAGATTCGAACTCGGGAAGATGAGCCTGCCTGACTCCAGGCCTGGCACTCTATCCAGTGGACCACCCAGATAGATGGAGTCATTACATTAGTATAAATGATGCTAGCAACTCCTCACAGAGAGACAAACATAATGCATTTTGAACTTTGAAGCCTTCTGTGGTTATGGAACTTTGAAGGCATCTGTTCTTTTGATGCCCTTTTTCCATCCATTAACTTTAATTTCAAACAGCCAGTTGTGGAATTTTCAATTCCATGGCTACACAATATTTTTCTTTTTGATTCTTCCTCAACAAGAGAAAGGTCAGCCTAATTAACTTTTTTTAGTTACCTTAGTAACTAGAAGTGCTAACAGTTTTTTTACCAGGTTTTTGTAGTACATGATCAAATATATGTAAAGCTTGGTAACTCTAAAGTACTACACAAATATAAAATGTCAATAGTTACATATCTAATGTATGGTGTTTTATTTTACAGGCAGCTATGTGCTATGTTCATGTAACAGCCTTGGTGGCTGAATATCTTACAAGGAAAGGTAAGAAAAAGTATCCAGTGTTTTGCGAAACTAACTTTGTCTGGATTTATGAGGTGAATTTATTGGATTGCTGGGCTGGAAATATTTTTTTCTTCTGGTACATGGAGAACTCAGGAGGATGTTAAGTACAAAGTCATTCTGAACCATTTGAAAACAAACCATCTGAAACAAAAGAGAAAGCAAAAGTGTTAAAAGACTCGGTAGAGACTCTCAAAAGATAGCACCACCAGAAGGAAGTAGTCAGACACATTTTTTGGATGTAGTAGTGTTGGACTGAGTACCAACATTAGTTTTGTTCCTTCCTAAAATCTTATACTTCAGTTTTTGCTGAAGGTTTCTAACAGCAGTCTTGAAGTTTGTTGCTGAACATTCCTTCCTCCTGAGTAAACTTAGGACTGAAAAAAACTTAATCTTTTCCCAAACCATTCACTCCTGTAGGACCAATTTCTCTTCCTTTTGATGGTTTGAATCATAATTCAAGATACTCAGGTGCATTGAAACACGATCAGCCCCAAACACTTGATTGGGTGTAGTTATATAATTCATTTTTGAGAATGCAGAAAATTTTCTAGATGAATTTCCTTCCCAGTTTTTCTTTCTAGATTTCCTTCCCATTTGAAAATGAATATGGGACTTCAGGATAAAAGGAAGAGATGGGAGGGGTGGAGGTGGAGGTGGAAATGCTTCTTTTATGAGTCTTTTTTGTTCACTTTTTAATCTAGGAGCATGAATTTAATTCAACAATCATTAAGTAGAGTACCGATGCATCAGATGCTAGATTGGGTATAGGAGATATAATAATAATGAAATAATAAAATAATAGATAAATAATAATGAAAAAACAACTGATGTTTAAATAGCGAGTGAAGATTTGAGCTGGCCTCAAAGCCAGGAATTCTTGTGGGTTCGTGAGCTGCCTCTGACACGTACTGCCTTTGTGATCCTGGGCGAGCCACTTAAACTTATTGTGCATCAATCATTTCGGTTGCATCCAACTCTTCATGATGCCATTTGAGATTTTCTTGGCAAAGATAATGGAATGGCTTGCCATTTCTTTCTCTAACTCGTTTTACAAATGAGGAAACTGAGGCAAATAGGGATAAGTGACTTTCCCAGGGTCACACAGCTAGTTAGTATCTGAGGCCAGATTTGAATTCAGGAAGACCTAACTTCTATCTATCTACCTTTGTTTCCTCAACTGCAAAATGGGGATAATCATAATACCTACCTTCCAGAGTTATTGTGAAAAATCAAATGAGAGAAGATTTGAAAACCATTCAACATACTGTGCCTGGCATGTAATAATAAATGTTAGCTATTATTGTTGTTGTTATTGTTATTTCTCTCATCCCTTCCTCACAAAAAATTATTCCCATCTTGCAAATGAGGAAATCGAGGTTTATAGAGGTTAAATGAGTTGCCCAGTGTCACGTAACGAGAAAATCTTCAGGCTGGAATTGGAACTAAGCCACCATGTTCATCCATTACGCCAATGCTGACTCCTCACAAAGCACTTTAAAGTTAAAAGGATTTCTACTTGCCTCGCTGCTTGTATGGCCCCAGGAAAGCCATTTCATGTCCCCATGCTTGAATTTCTTCCTATCCAAAATGGGATGGAGAGGGGAAAGTTCTTTGTAAACTTTAAATGTGAGTTGTAGCTATGATGGCTTGTTCACATTGGAAGCGATCTGGGCATTTAACAAGTTCATTTTGGCTCGTTCCTTTTCTTATTTGTCAATCCGTTTCCTTTCTAAAATTGTCACAGTAGCTGCCAGCAACCCTTGCTTCTGGAGAAGAAGCTGGTTTTAAGTCCAGGAAAATACCCTGATGCAGAGCATCAGGAGTGAGCCAGATGGAAAAGGGAAGGTCATTCCAGAAAGAGTGCGGAAAAGAGGGTTGAATGCAAAGAATAAAGGGTTTGCATTTGAGCATGCAAAGATGGCCACTTTGAATTACTGAGTTCAAATGAATCAAAAATTGTCACAAATTCAGAGATATATAATATTTAATAGATATAATATAAAAGGTACCATGTACAATTATTACTATTAGGATTCTCTTTTAAGATTATCATCAGGTAATCCATTTCCTCATATTTAGAAGCAGACATAACCTTCCGACGGGAGCTCTCCTACCCCCCCTACAGCCACAGCACCTTCCAGAGGAGCAGTCGGGGAGGTGAGCCTGGGAGTGGCCTCTCCTCTAGCAGCCAGGGCTGCTATTACTTGCTACCAGCCGGTGGTGTTGGGTTTTTTTCTTGGTCAATTTTGAACAAATGCCTTTCACTTTCCTTCCTTCCCTCTCTCCCTTTCCTAAATTTTCCTATGGTTAGCAGGAGACAGTTAATCCATAGAAAATGCCTTCTCATCTTGATTTGACCCTGCTTATGCCAAATTCTATTTTGTTGACTGACATAGTAGTTTAGAGGTTTTTAAAAGATTATATTTTGTTTGCCCCCGCCAAACTCAATGTTTTGGCTTCTCTTTTCACATTTTTTTCCCTTCTTGCTTTTTTTCATTCGTAAGACTAAAAGTTCCTGATTTAGAAGTAATACTAATAATCAAACCACTTAATTAATGGCATTGTCATTTTAATCCATTCATGGCAAGGGTCCATTTTCCTTATAGATGGTGGAAAGTCTCTCATTGTGAAATATAAAGCAGTCTTTTACATGCCATTCTATGGGTTGAAATGCCATTGTATTTAATAACTATTATTCAGCTGACATTTCCAATGGTTACCCAACTAAGGCATAATGTTGTTTTGTATCATCATGCAGACCTGAAATTTTGGGGAATACTTTAATTTTAAAATTTAAAAATTTTGAGGAATACTTTAATTTTTAAATCAAATTTAAGGAATTTGATCCCAACTGTTTTTTTCTAGCTCTGACTTTAACCTGGTTCCCCCTGACCCCAGAACATGGGTATATCTGAATTTCCAAAGCACCAGTGCCATTCCTTTTATCCTATTTCCCATTTGGATGGTATAAAAGACCTCCTCATATACTAGAAGCAACTAATAGGAGAACCAACTAAGCAGGCTCCAAGTTTACTCTTGTAGATGGAGCCATAAAGGTGCTTTCATTTAATATCCCCATCTTATTAGAGAGGGAGGCTGACATATAAATTATGATTTTTTTTATTCTCCACCCTGTTGTGCCAAGTGGGCCAGATTGTATTTTGTTATATTATTGAGGCTTGAAGGGAGCAGGTTTCTTTCACTTGCCTGTTACCACTTTTGATGATTTTGCTTTCCACATTTTTCTTGGTGTCTAGGTGGCGATTATCCTGATCATTCTGTTTAGATTTAATCTAATCTAATTTTCATGAATGTTATGCTTAATTCTTGCAATTCAGGAATTATGTATTTATCATGAATTTGATTGATAGTCTATTAATCATGATATAGAGAACTTTTAGATTATTTGCTATCATTAAATACTATTTCAAAATACATGAACTTGTTAAAAGCAGAACTGATTAAGAAATATATAGATTAAAGTTAAAGAAAATAATAAGGGAGGGGTATGTAAAATAAAGGAGTAATACTCTGGAGAAGTAACAGTAGCCCTGACTTTTTCACATCTGAGTGTGTCCTTAAGACTTGGCCTAGATCAAGACTTGGCCATATCTCTTTGAAAATGGAAACACCTCTCTGACCCCAGCAGGAAGGAACCTTGAGTTAATGGAGTTCACCTTCTTTCAGGCAATTAACTCTTCAAATCTCTTTTCTCTCAAATTTCCCAGGCATGTTTAGGCAAGGATGCACAGCCTTCAGGGTAATTACCCCCAATATAGATGAAGAGGCCTCAATGATGGAAGACGTTGGGATGCAAGATGTCCATTTTAATGAGGTAAGCACTTAGATTTCCCATTGGATTACTCGGGTTACTTGAGCATATCATGATTGGCTTTTTCTTGCTGTTGGCTTCTCAATGGCCTTCCAGACCCACCACCTTTTTTTCATGCATTTCTTTTCTCTGCAGCTGCAGCCACTCTCATATCTTATTAAGATCATTGTGGCCGTTGCTGGGAGCCACAAGGGCTATAATTCTGCCTTCTCAGGAAGCAGCCTCTAAGGTCAGGGGGAGGGAAGTGGGGAGGCTGCACGTGTAAGTGTTCCATGAAAAATAGACAATAATTGACTGTAAAGGGCATCACAGTAACCCTCTATTGCTCTGGAAGAAGGAATTAAAACTCTTTAGCTTTGGAAATTATTGTTCCTTTTAACTTTAATTTTCTTTTTTTTAAAACTTTAATTTTCTTTAAAATTCAGTATATTGGAGTCTAGACATTGAACTCAGAGCAGATCCTGCTTGGATCAGACTTTAGGGCAATCACCTAGAAATCCTTTCCTTTCTCTTGAGTTAAATAAATCTTTTAAAAAATGGTTTTCTCTTTAGAGCTTAAAGGGACCTTAATAGTCATCTAAGCTAGCCCTCTATTTTTTTATTTATTTAAAACCTTTTCCTCCTGTCTTAGAATTAATACTATGTATTGGTTCTAAGGTAGAAGAGTGGTAGGGACTAGACAATGGTGGTGAAGTAACTTGCCCAGGGTCACATAGTTAGGAAGTGTCTATGCTGGGATTTGAACCTAGGACCTCCGTCTCTAAGTCTGGCTCTCAATCCACTGTGCCACCTAACTACCCCACTCCAACCCTCTAATTTTATAGAACTAGGACTGGAGAGATTAAGGTGACTTAGGATCACATAGCTGGATAGAGATTTGAACCCAGGTCTCCTGACTCAGAATACAGGGTTCTTTCTCCTACAACACACTGTTTGTTTGAAGTATGTACACTTAAAAAAAATTTGGTTGGCTCTAGATAAAAAATTACCCAACTCAGGGGAGAAAGAAAAAAGAAAGCTCCTGGTAAGGAATGACTAAAGCTATTTATTTCCAAACCAGAATAACCCCTCTTACCTATACCACAGAGCAGCCTTTTAAATGGACAAATTGACTACAAAGGGAGGGGATTATTTCAGCTGAAAAAATATTTTCCAAAGACTGCTTGGAAAATTCTGTTTCCAAAAAATAATAAGTTCTGATCCATGCTTAGAATGAAATCTTTAGTCATAACTTCTTCATTGGAACATCCAGATTATGAAATTTTTTTTTTACTCAATAGCATAAAAATTGTCATAAACTACAGCAACTTGGGCTTAGCGAGTTGAGTTTTTCCTGTACTCTGAGGATTTTGCCTGGGCTTCTTCCTTCAAAAATGTTGTGTTGTGGCATTCCCTTGGTAGTAAATAACAGATTGGGAATTGTTACCCAATTCATGTGACTCCATTCTAGTTTTTTTCCCCCCATTATACTCTACTTGCTATTTAGTCTTTAGTCTTTGCCATGAAACTTGCTAGTTTTATGTCTGTAACCCATTGGTCACTTCATCTCTCCCTGTATAACTCTATAAAATACAGATAATAATACCTGTCCTCATGGCTTTGTGGGATTCTGGTGAAGAAAGCACTTAGTAAAACTCAAACTATTCAAAAGAAGACAGATCCCAAACTGGATGGTATGATACCAAGTATTGACGAGATCAGCCTTTCTAGCCAAACCCCTACTTTGTGCCTGGGGATTACCTGGGCAGGATGTAAATCAGTTAGAATGTAAATGCATCTTAAACTTCATTCACTCATGTCTGACTCTTTGGGACCCCATTTGGAATTTTCTTAGCAAAATTACTGGAGTGATTTGCCATTTATGACCCTATTTGGAATTTTCTTGGAAAAGATCTGGAGTGGTTTGTCATTTCCTTCTCCAGCTCATTTTACATGTAAGGAAAGTGAGGCAAACAGGGGTAAGTGACTTGTCCAGGGTCACAAATCGAGTGTCTGAGGCCAGATTTGAACTCAATGTCTTCCTGACTCTGGGCCAGACACTCTGTTCACTGCATCACCTAGCTGCCCATCTTAAACTTGGTCATCAGCAATAAAGTGACAAGTGAAACTCTGAATATGTTGATCTGGATGCCATAGAAAAATGGAATCATTTCTGCAGGCCTATGAATTGGTAAGCACAAAAGTCAAGTGATCCTTGTGAGCTTGAGGAAAGGGACTATCTTTTATCTTAATTTATATCCCTAGTACTTAATCACCGGAGATGCTTAATAAATGTTTATCAACTGACTGATTGCAGTTAAGTTGAAGTAACAAAATGAGTAAAACTTTTGAACTACTATAAATAAACTGAGAACCAAGGATATTTCTAATCATTAATTTTCCAGAATAGACATTTACCTGCTTTGTTTTTTAAAGCATAAGATGAGTAAATCTTTAACAAAGTCCAGAGTGCATGGAATTCTGAAGCTGATTACGCTGTAACAAGCAGTGGAATTATAAAGTACTTAGCAAGAGATAAATGCATCAAAAGTGAAACTCCAAAGAGAAGGACTTTGGAGACTTCAGCGTCTGTTCAAGAGGGAGAGGGTCCTAAATGCCTCGTGCATCTTAGAGTACTTTTATCTACCAGGATTTCTCAGGAAGTAGGATTTTCATTATGAAAGGTGTTTATCTTTGCCAGATGTTTCTTGATTCTGGAAAAGCTGGAGTGAAAAGATGCACAGTTCATGGTTTGTTGGAAATAATTGCTAGCATAATTTTTACTGCCAGATGCAATTAAATACATAAATTGATCCCCTCAAGAGGTTCCAAAGAGAACTGTCTAAAAAATAGACATCTCTGATAGGAGTCCTGAATTGGATTTATAGAGGTCGTATATTTCTTTGCCCATGACACTAAACTAAAGGAGATGACTCTCTTCTTCTCTTGAATTAGCAAAAAGGGATGCTTCCTTTCATTAATTTGGGAAGGAAATAATGACTTCTTTCCCCAGACAGGGCATAGAAAAATCATTAATCTGTGATTTAAAGTTCAGCTAGGGTGATGCCATGTGTAGAGCACTGGGCTTGGAGTAAAGGTAGACCTGAGTTCAAATAGAACTAAAAATACTTACTTCGGATGACCTTGGAAAAGTCACTTAACTAATATTTGCTTCAGTTTCCTCAATTGTAAGTGGGCATAATAATAGCACCTCTCTCTGAGGGTTGTTGGGAGGATCAGCTGAGATATTTGTAAAGCTCTTAGTCCAGTGCCAGTACATGATAGATGCTATGTAAATGCTAGCTATTATTTAATTATTATTATTGCAACAGATTCCCAAAGGCTACTCTCTAGTCCGATACAGGCATTATCCTGGGTTACTTTAACTGGTTTATTTGTCATCTCTAAAATCCCCTAAAAAAAGTCGTTCTCTTAGACAATTTGAATTTGTCTTTCAACTGTAGGCTCTCCTTTCCCAATTCGTTCATCTTAAATATTTGCAAATTGTACCTTTCGGTCTACTCTGCAAATATTTGTGGAATGAACTATTGCATGAATTTCTGACTCCGTCTTCAGTAACCTACTTCTGTCAGAGAACAGCTTGTAGGCAATTGGATGGAAGTTGTTATGTTACAAAATCGTTATGAAGCATTCTATCCAATTGACTTTGGGTTCCGTAAGCAGGTCTGATATGCCAGACGCTAGATGTATGTACAGACAAAGAAAAGTCCCTGCCCTTGATGAACTATCACTCTACAAGTGCTTTATAAAATGGGTTATTCATGAATTGACTCTGACCTAAAAATAGATTATTCATGAATTGTCTCTGACCTCTGCAAGTTTACATTTAGGAGGAAAAAAAACACGACAACCTAGGATCAAAGAGCTAGAGGTGGAAAGAGATTTTAGAGGCCATCTAATCCTTCCCCTCTCATTTTACAGAAGAAGAATCTAATCTGAAGCTCAGTGGAAGAGAAATGATTTCCCAAAGTCATTCAGGTAGTAAGATGCAGACCTGAGACTTGAGCACATGTTCTGATCCCAGATTCAGTGCTTTCTCTCTTCAGAACATTGCTCTAAGAAGGGGTTCTTTTTATTTTTTTAACCTTAACTTGTGTTTGCGTTGTGGGGGGAAGGAGTGCATTTTTGGGAACCCCTTTCACTGATGCATATCAACAGCTGTCTGTAACTTTATATCCTTAGAGAGTTGCTGGGGTTTTTCGAGGTTCAATTTTTTGCAGGCAGTCACCCAGTTAATATATTTCGGAGGCTTTGAACCCTGGAAGACCACAAGGACTCTGACAATGAGGACACTTAGATGAGGAGCATTTATATAGTTGATTAGGTTTGCAAAGTGTCTATGTGATTGTAGCCCCACAATCATCCTGTGAGAAAGGCTAATGTTGGTACTCTTCTCTCCGTTTTATGGATGAAGAAAGAAGAGTCTCAGGGAAGTTAAATGTCTTGCTCAGCTAATATGTGTTGGAGACTGGTTTTTGTACTCGGCACACATGGCATAATGGATGGGGGCACCAGAATTGGAGTCAGCCAGGCTTGGATTAAAATCCTGCCTTAGACACTTACTCTCTGTGTAGTCCTGGACCAGCCACTTTAAGTTCTCTCTGTAAAATGAGATGGTTGGATTTGATGGCTTCTAAAGTCCCTTCTTGCTCCAAATCTTTGATTCTATTAACACTGTATTAATAGAATAACACTATGACGAGCCACCGTAGAGCTACCACTCTTGTGAAATTTATGTTATAGCCTATATTATTTGGATATCTGCATTATCTTAGTTCCACCATATTGAAAGGTCTTGAATATAGAGTCGTGACTTTTTTAATGCATAGTTTAAACATCTTTATGAATCTTGCCCCAGAGTAAGTTACTGCATTTGTGGTTGTAGTTGTAGTTAGTCATTGTACGTTGCTGCAGTTACAAAATAATGAATGATTTTCCTTTTAAAACAACATTTCACTCAAGAACTTTGTCCATTGACTTTTGTTATTATCCCAAGAATGCCTTGACTATATGATTATCTTCCAACCTAAATGATGAAATTCCAAAAGGAGAGAGATATGTCTTCTCTGAATCATAATGCCTTGATCTCCTTTTGCACAGAAATGCTATTAAGGCTGAGAATGGAATGTCATATGATAGGTACACTATTTGGACTTCTAACATCTAAATTCAAGACCCAGTTCTTCTACTTACCAGTTGTACACACTTAGACAAGTTACTGGACCAACGTTTAGCTCAGTGCTTGGTATATAATAAAAACTTTAAAAAATTCTAATTGATTGAAAGACTAACTGCTAGTTGACTAAAGACCTCACAGCACCTCAGTTTCCACATTTATAAATCTCAGTTTAGTCATCTGTAGAATAGGGGGTGATAATGGGAATGGATTTAATCACTTCTAAAGCCCTTCTATTTCTTATTCTTATAATCCACATATCTAATTCGTAGTAAAGTCAATTATCCACCTTTCAGGATTGTTGAAAGTGCCTTCTAAGCATAAATGGCTGTATAAAGATAAATTGTTATTATGAAAAATAATTCCAGTAGATTAGGATTCAATAAAGTTTCATTCAACAAGTATTTAGTAAACAACTGTTATCTGTAGAGCAAGTGCTGGGTCAGGTACAAACCCTGGAAAATACATTGGTCTTTTCCTCTTGGATTTTACTTTTTCATAAGAGAATATAGTACATATGCAGATAAATATCTTATACAACAGTAGAGTCCAACTCTATTAGAAAGGGATCCCTAGTAGCATATTGACTTAGAAAACCACAAATTAACAATTGTCTCTGTTGAATCGCATTTTTTTTTTGTTATATATTTCTCAATTCCATTTTAGTCTGGTTCAGGTCACACTCAGAATTCTGTGGGCTACTCGTACTCCAGTTTGTCTCTGATTAGGGATAATATGTAAGAGTTAAATTAAAGTTGAATACTTCAAGTATTATTTTCCACGTACCTAAGTTTTTCTCTCTGCTCAAAAAGCCCGCTCCACCAAAGCTGCTGAAAGGAAGGAATAAAAGAGCTAGACAGGGAACTCCACCCAATTTATCTCCTGTCTGCATCAGCATGTAAAGATAGGAAGTGAGTGGGGTCCTGGGAATCATAGTTTTTTGCTGGGGGTTGTAGCTTTTAGGGTAACAAATTCCAATTTCACAAATATACAAATGCAGAAGAGAGATGGCATTGAAGGGAAAGTCATGAGACCCATCAGAGGAGAAAAAAAAGAAATGCAAGAATTTACCAAATGCTAGTTTTGATAAACTCATCCTAGAGAGAGAATTTTAGTTCTGAAAGGGAACTTAAAGGTCACTCATAACAACCCTTTTATTTTATAGTGTGTTAACTGAATGCCAGAGGGAATATGTGATTTACCTTATTCACAGGTAATTTGTTTAGTGGAAAGAGCATGAATTTGGAGCCAAACAACCTGGGTTTGAATCCTGGATTTGGTCCTTATTATCAACAGATTTGGAACAAATCACTTAACTCCTAAGAGCCATGATTTCTTCATCTGTAAAATGAAGGTGTTGGATTAGATCACTTCTAAGTTCTCTTCTAAATCTTATTCTTATAGTCCATATATCTAATCAGTGGTAAAACTAAGATAAAAAAAAACAATAAAAAAACATAGTTTTTCTTATTTCCAAGTCCATACTCTTTCCCTCAAAGCTTCAGAGTCTCCCAGAGAAAGAGTCCTCCCCAGGCAGGTAACCTACATTTATGATGGTGGGGATGGGAAGTAGATGGAAGACCAAGTTTCAACAAATTGCTTGAAGCATTTCTTTGTGCCCTGATCCCTAACACAGAATAGGCATGCAATAATAATATATTTATTGAACGAGTGAACAAATCCAGGCCGCCTTTAAATGCATGTAAAGGACTGCCATTCTAGGTCATCAGTAACTGAATAATTGTGGAAGCCACTTGTAGACTGCCATGTGCCACTAGTCTTGAGTTCTTCAGATGAGATATGAAATTAGCCTATTTAGGTATACATACAGGCCAGTGAGGCTCTGTTCATAAATGAGGGTTGCAATGTATTGTATCCCTCTACTTACCTCAAAGAGTAATTCTCTGCACCCCAAGGCATTTAACAGCCAACCAAGAAATGGGTCAGCCACTTGTGATATTTTTAAAAAATCCTTACCTTCTGCCTTAGAATCGATTCTAAGTGTTGGTTCTAAGGCAGAAGAATAGTAAAGACTAGGCAATTGGAATTAATTGGTTTGCCCAGGGTCCCACAGCTAGGAAGTATCCGAGGCCACATTTGAACCCTGGACCTTCTTGGCTCTCTATCCAACTGAGCCACCCAGCTGCCCCTGGGTCAGCTACTTATTAAAGCTTTAGCAAATGATATTGTTGACATTTTTTAAAGCATTCTAAGTTTTACAAGGCACGTTCTACCTATTACCTCATTTCACCCTTAGAGCATCCTTGTTTAGGGCACCATTTTACAGGTGAGGTTAAAAAGTAGTCAGGTGAACTTTCCCATCATCGCATGGTGTCTGAATCAGAATTTAAACCCTGGTCTTCCTGATTCCAAGGCCAAAGCTCTCTTTCCCTATCGGCTCCAAAGGCCAATAGCCTTCCGTGCTCCATGGCCAAGAAAGAGATGCTGGTATTCACGGTGGTAGAGCCTTCTCGTGCTTTTCTTTGAACCTTTAATTTTTTATAGTCAGGTAGGAGAAAGGCATATTTGGTCATGATAGGGCCTTTCCTTAAAAGGATTTCATAAAATAGAACCTCCAAGAAAATATGCCAAACTCTAATATGCACACGAATGCGTCCTTTTTTAGGAACTCTGTTGGTTCCTTCCTGCATGTTTTTTGGTTGCTATGTATATGTGGCTTCTTTGCCCTCATTAGTTAATGGATACTATAATAAAAACCATTAGACATCTGGTTCTCCTTTTATAAGCATTGATCCCAGAGTTCTGTCATGCACAGAGAAGTTTTATGATTTGTATGCCTAAAGGATGTCACAGACGTTGAGACGGTCTGGCCCTGGCAGGGGTTTTTTTTTTTTTAAATAAAGTTGACTTTTCTTTAGAAGAAATTAAAAATTCATTACAGACTTGATTTCCTACCACTTGAAAAAGTGATTATTGACTTCAAATCAGTAGAGACTATTTAAGCCTAAAAACAAATATGTAAAAAGTAATACTTCTTTTAAAAACTTAAAATGAAAGACAAATGCTTGTTGAAATGAGGCAGAAATGGAAACCCAGAACACGAATGTTACTGTTTTAACTAGATATGTCAGTAGCCTATGACTGATTTTAACTGTTGGTTTCTCTTCAGTAATATAATAGAAAGAAAGTTCAAAGTATGGATAAGTAATACTAAATAAAATACTAAAAAATAGTAAAAAAAAGTAATACGAAAACTGTTTAGAATCTGAAGGTTTTAGTGGACTGCAAGCTTAATACAATAAACATTTATTAAGGGTTTACTGTGTGGGGGGTTCTGTGCTAATTATTGTGGACACAAAGAAAGGGAAAAGGCAGTCCCCGCTCCCAAAAAGCTCCTGGTCCAACAGAGGCAACAGAATGGTCCCAACTCTGTACAAGCCAGTTTTGTATGGAATGTGTGTCTGGGTATGGATAGTATAAAACAGGTAACAGAGGGTAGGCACTAGAATTAGGGGAGACGGGAAAAGTCTGTAGAAAATGGGATTTGGAGGAAGGCAGGGAAGCCAGGAGGTAGAATTGAGGAAGAAGAGAATTCCAAGCATAGGAGAGAGCTAGTGAAAATGCCCAAAAAGTGGGTGATGGAGTATCTTGTGTGAGGGGCAGAAAAGAGGCCAATGTCACTGGGTCACCGAGCATGGGAGTGGGAGGTCGGATGTGTCAGCCTCAAAGTTGGGGGGAGAAAGCCAAAAAAGCTAATTTGATTTTGAGTTCTATCAGGAGGGGGGTGTTCAGTTGTTTCAATCATGTCCAATTCTTTGTGACTCCATTTGGGCTTTGGTTGACAAAAATATTGGAGTGGTTTGCCATTTCTTTTTTCGGTTCATTTTACAGATGAAAAAACTGAGGCAAATAGGGTCAAGTGATTTTTGCAGATTCACACAACTGTACTAGTGTTTGAGGCTGGATTTGAACTCTCTCTGCCTTGCCACCTACTAGCTTCCCCAGGAGTAGGGAGGTTATAATCTCACTTTTTCAGTTCTCTCCTGAAATATCATGTTCCGTTCCTGGGCACCAAGGTTTAAGGACATTGAGAAGCTGGGGGATGTCCAGAGGAGAGTTCTAGGATGGGGATGGCCCTTGAGTCCATGACACAGGAAGAACAATCAAAGGAATTGGGCACATTTAGCTTGGGGAAAATAAATTTTGGGGCCTAGGTGAATGGAATATGATAGCTGTGTTCAATGGCTGTCATATGGCAGAGTGAATATACTTGTTCTGAAGTTCCAGTGAGATAATTTGTAAAGCACTTAGCACAATACCTGGCACCTAGTAAGCATTTAATAAATGTTTATTCCCTTCTCTATCCCACTCATTTGGCCTCATAGGACAGAATCTGGATAGATATTGCCAAAAGGCCAATTTCTGTGATTTTATTATTTCT
This sequence comes from Gracilinanus agilis, assembly GCF_016433145.1. Lineage (NCBI taxonomy): Eukaryota > Metazoa > Chordata > Mammalia > Didelphimorphia > Didelphidae > Gracilinanus > Gracilinanus agilis. The sequence goes on from NC_058132.1 coordinate 526,126,861, forward strand.
GGAAACTTCTGTCTCTCTCCACCAATTCAGATTTTTCAAGCAATTAATGTATTATTTAAGTCTTTAATGCTAACTTATGTGTATAGTGCTTTAAGACCTGTAAAATATTTTACAAATATCTCATTTTATCCTCACAACATCTGTGGAAGGGGCTATTATTATTCCCATTTTATAAATGAGGAAAGTGAAGTTGATGGGAGACTTTAGTGATTTACCCAGGGCTAGGAAGTATCTGAAACGAAATTTGAACTCAGGACTTCCTTGACTCCAGGTCAAACACTCTGTCTGCTTAACTAACCTCTTAGAGAATTACTTGAGACAGTGAAGAGTTAAATGTCTTGTCTAGAGTCATACCGCTAGTCTGTAAAGAAGGCAAGACTTGAACCCAAATCTTCAAGACTCCAAAGCCTGCCCCTCTGATACTTTTGTTGCTGCTTATTCTGGGGAGTGAGTAACCCCTCCTTCTGCTTACTTATTATTGATGGATCCTTCTTGCTGTTTTCTCCCATTGCTGCCTCATTGTAAAGTTATCTTTAATATCTAATGAGGTTGTGTTTACACTAACTCTCCATATGATTAATACTCCCATTTGATCTTCACAATAAATGAATTTCTTTGAAGGCAATAAAGAAATCTTCCCAGATTTCATTTATTATAGAAAGATTAGAGAAAAAGAAACATCTTCCAAAAACTAAAATGCTTTTATAAATTTTGGAAAAGTAAATGGATAGGTGGACAAAAAATTTACTAAACATTCAACATGTACAAGACATTATCCTAAGTATTGGGGACACTAATACAAGTAAGCAAGGATAAATCCTGCCATCAGAGAGTTTATATTTTAATGGGAGAAAAGAACACAAAGCACAAAGGGAAATTGGCAATGGAAATGGGGTCCCAGGAGCAGAGTACGGGCTGCTGGGAGGGAAGAGGAAAGGGGTTGTGGTTCAGGCAAGTTAGAAGTGGTAGTGGATGCCTAGACCCCCTCAGCAAGAGAGTATTTTAGCAGTCTCTGTGAAAAATATAAATGACAATTTTGTTCCTTTCACTAGATATCCATGGTTGTCACATTAGAGCCAATTCTGAGCTGGGTTTCTTAACTCTTCCTTATATTGTTTGCAAAGCACCTGATGATACTTGAAAAATATCCCCTGAAAGAAAATGGTGGGCTAACTTTTAACCAACAAGGAAACCTTCATGTACTTAGCACTATTGTACAATAAATACTTCTCTATAAATTTGTTGTTGTTATTCAGTCTTTCTGGTTTTGTCTGATTCTTCACGACCCAATTTAGGGTTTTCTTTTCTTTTTTTTAACCCTTAACTTCTGTGTATTGGCTCGTAGGTGGAAGAGTGGTAAGGGTAGGCAATGGGGGTCAAGTGACTTGCCTAGGGTCACACAGCTGGGAAGTGTCTGAGGCCAGATTTGAACCTAGGACCTCCCGTCTCTAGGCCTGACTCTCAATCCACTGAGCTACCCAGCTGCCCCCAATTTAGAGTTTTCTTTCAAAAATACTGGGGTGGTTTGCCCTTTCCTTCTCCAACTCTTTTTGCAGATGAGGAAACTGAGGCATACAAAGTTAAGTGACTTGTATGGGGTCACATGGATAGTAAGTGTTTGAGGTTATATTTGAACTCTCTAGTTTCCTTCTGCTTCCTTATTATCGATGGGACTTCTTGCTATTTTCTCCCATTGCTGTTTCATTGTAAAGTGACTTGCCTAAAGTCACATGGAAGTAAGTGTCTAAGGTTATATTTGAACTTAGAAAGATGAGTCTTCCCAACTTCAGACAAGGCACACTATCTACTGAGCCACCTCCCTGCCCTCTGTATAAATTATTTAACCAACAATTGCTTCTTTCAATTATGTTTTTTTTCTGCAATTAGGATGTATTGATGGAATTGCTGGAACAGTGTGCCGATGGGCTCTGGAAGGCCGAACGCTATGAGCTGATTGCTGACATCTATAAACTCATAATTCCCATTTATGAGAAACGAAGGGATTTTGAGGTATCTTATTTTGGGATTTTCTACTTTTGATGACCTTTGTCAGACAAACTCCGGTTTGTTTTTTTTTTTTTTTTGCTTTTATATAATATGGAAGTTTCCTCAGATATAAAATCACTTTCTGATTTTCCTTTTTTTTTCCCCTAAAAAATACAAAATACAGAAATAAGATTGTTATACTGTCTAAAGTTTTGAATGCATGTGGATCTTAAAAAGATGAAATAAATTAGTTTGCTGATATTAGGGACCATAGAGTCAATTCTCAATTATCCACACCACTAGATATTCATAGTTGTCACATTAGAGCCCATTCTGAGCTGGGTTACTTAACTCTTCCTTATATTGTTTGCAAAGCACCTGATGGTACTTGAAAAATATCCCCTGAAAGAAGATGGAGGGCTAACTTTTAACCAATGAGGAGGAGATCAGCAATAGAGGAAAATCCAAAATGGCACCTAACTTAAATATCAATTTATTTTACTTTAAAAGGTCATTTCTTTACTATATTTGAATATGGATATTTTGGATTTTTGAGAATTCATAACAAAATAACATAACCACACTGTGAAGATCTGTAGGGTTCTGAAAGAGTCAGAGCAGGGCTAGCACATGGGACAAAAAAAGGGAGTCCAAACAGACTTTTCAGTGGAGAGTTAAGTAATTGCTGCCTCTATCTCCTTGTCCTCTGCCATTTGCAAAAGTTAACCCCTCTGCCTCACCCTGGCAATAGTCAGCATGTAAATAAGCACCCATTAAATTTGTTAGGAAACTGGAATTTAGTGACCATTCAGAGACTGACATCCTTATGTCAGCGGAGCCCCCAGAACTCTGAGCCTCTGGATGTAGGTCATCTACTTGGCACTGAAATTATCGAGAGGTTGCCAAATATCTGACCAAGAAATGGACCCAGCTTTCCCATCCAGCCTTTGTTCACAATTCCCCTGGCTCCTACTCCATGCTGAAAATGACTTTATTTCAAACACGAACATAACTGAAATAGGGCTTTATGTCTTCTATCTTCTGCTGAGGGAGATAATTAAAGTGTGTCACCTTCAAAGGTTTTCTGCAGGCTACTCTAAGTAGGAGAGAGTTCTAGGTCAACAAGTCAAGAAAAGCTCCTGGGTATTGGCAGCACAGAACTATTTCATTTGTTTTACTTCACTATTTTTAGAAATTGGAAACAATATTTTCTTTTATGTAATTTGAATATTCAACCACTTAGTAATCCAGAAGTGACTATCTATGTCTTAGGCAAGTTAATCCTTTGTATAGGAATTAAAAATCAATATATAGAACATCCTTTACCAAAGAAGTTGTTGATAAAACTAATATATTATCTCTTTTCATTTAAGGGTCATTTTTTTTTCAGTTAGAGGAAAAATAGAGGTCTGGTCATTTCTTTTGTAATCTGCCACAAATCTCAGAAGAAGAAGAGATTGGTTTTCTGTTTGAAAGATTTTCAGATTGTCATTGTTTTAGCTTAATTTGGTTTTCTTTCATGGAATTCTGTTTTTTAAAATAGCTTTACTGGGAGGATGTCTTAGTTCACTTTTTAAAAAAATGTTTAAAATGAGTCATTTTATTCTATAATCATCTTGTCTCCTTGGTTTATTTGTTGTTTTTTTTTAAAGAATTTGAAAAAAAAATTTTAGAGAAGAGGCCTAAAAGGATAGGATTTTCTCCTTCTATTTAACATTGAGTGTAAAGCTGAATTTGTTGTTTACAAGTGTAAAGCAAGCTGTTCCCCTCTCTTCCATATTTCTAGAGACTAGCTCATCTATATGACACTCTCCATCGAGCATATAGCAAAGTCACAGAAGTTATGCATTCGGGCAGGAGACTTCTAGGGACTTATTTCAGAGTTGCATTCTTTGGACAGGTGAGCAGAACCTTTCCTTTCTCCACATGATGTCAAGTACTGTAAAAAATGTTAACACAATTACATTTTATATCTTATTCTGTTTCATGCATTTATAAATTCTAAATATGATACAATCTTCTTTGAGCTAATAAATTTATCATGTTTGGCATAATTCTGATTTTCCTCAGTAAACTTTCTGCTTTTTTTTCTTCCTGTCTTTTCTTTTATTACTTTCTTAAGGCAGCGGTAAGTTCTTCCTACGTAAGACATTCCTAAGAATGTTTATTGAGCGGCATCTTTGGTGCTTCTGTGTGGTTTGCCAGTTTCCTTTTCAAACCTGTATGTATATCTCTAGTCACCATAGCTCCAAACAATAACATTTGATTCCATTTACAGAAATAAATCACCCGTCTCCTATACATCTGTACTGCATGTTTTAAACCCAAAATTAAGAATTTCTGGCTGCCTTTGTGTCCATGGCATCTTCATCTTTTCGTAAAATAATATCTCCACAGTAGATTGACCATTATAATATTTCAGAGAGCCCACGAGGAAGGGTTCTTTCCCATTTAACTCGAGATTTAACCTACAAGTGTCTAACATTATTACATTGTATAAACTGTCATCCGTGTATTTAGGAAGTGTGCATTCTTTTGAGCAGTATATAACATTTATTCTGTTGTCTTTCGCAACTTTATAGCAATACCAGTTTACAGACACTGAGACAGATGTGGAGGTAATTACAGTAAATGCTTATAAAGCAAGTGATGTAGTCAAATGATTACATCTCAATTCCTACTTTGATGTGGATATTTTTGTTCAGTCTAGCTTGCCTTAGTTTTTTGGTTTTGTTTTGTTTTTAATGTGTCTTGTGCTCTTTCTGTTGTTTTGTCTGTTTTATCTTAGAGTAGGGATTTTTTTAAAACATTATTTCAAATATTAACTGATATTTGGCTTTTTAAGTTTTCATCCTGTTTCACTTCTCATGCCATATTGTTGAATTCAACTGAGATTGAACCTAAAACAGCTGTTAACTGGAGATAATTGTGGCCATATCTTGCTATTGCACCAAAAGGTTTAAGTAGTTTTAAAATTAATTATACAAAATAGAATTGGCATAATGTTTCCTTTAGAGCTTATTTACCCTTCTCCAGACCTAGGGTTTTATTTTTATTATGCTATAAAATCTAGTACAAATAGCATAGATTGGGACATTTTTGCAAGTCATATGGGAAACTGCCTTTAGCAGACAATGGCCCCATTTTTGGATCGAGGCCAGTCTTGGGAATGTGAAACAGGAATGAACCTAGTTGCTTCAGTTGAATGAGAAACAGTCTTGATTCCCAGACCTTTAATTACACTCAAGCACGTGATGACAGCATCCTCAACTATGTTTGCAATTTTGTTTCTTTCTTCATCTTTGCACCTCCACCCTGACTTTTCTATTATTCTCATTTTTTTCTTCCCTTCAGGGAGTATATTTGTATAAGGGTTTTTTTTTGTTTTGTTTTGAATTTTCGTTTTGAATCCTAACAACAGATGTTAAAAGTGTTGTTTGTAAAACATTTTAAAAAAAAACAAACCACTGTCTGGGTTATTATAGACCAGAGTTATTGGTGTGCTGCAATAGTCCTAATGTTACTTTTTCCCCTCAGGGATTCTTTGAAGATGAAGATGGAAAGGAGTACATTTACAAAGAACCTAAACTAACACCTTTGTCAGAAATCTCTCAGAGACTGCTAAAACTTTACTCAGATAAATTTGGTTCCGAAAATGTCAAAATGATCCAAGATTCTGGCAAGGTAAGAACATACGTGAATGATTTTGAGAGCAGTGTTGATTTTGTATCATTTTTTTCTTAAAATTAATTCTTATCCTGTAAGACTTTGATGTCTTTAACCCACAGTTTAGAAAATGCCTCATTTCTGTCCATATTCTTAGTTTCTATTTCTAGACACTAGCTTCTATTATTCTCTTCTCGAGAAGCCTGTTTACCCTGCACATTCAACCCAGACAATCACATCTCCAATTAGATGCCCATGTAGTGCCTTAAACTCACTGGGGAAAAGATGAAACTCTTCCTATTCTCTTTATACTAAGGTCTTGCTATTGAATTTGACAAATATTTATTAAATACTTTCTATGTACTAGGCATGTCCACCACCATCCATGGCAGCCATCTCCTTTGTTGCATAGTTTGCTTAGATTCATGCTTGACGTCTTCTCAATCTTTCAAAATCCCTCCTTTCCAGCAAGTCCATTGCCAGCAACTTAAAGATAATGCCATGATATTGGGAATCACAATCCCAATATCAAAACTATTATATTGCTTTAGTTAATTATCTGCCTAGCCATTATAACCTTATTTCAAGGGTTCCCAACATTTTTCCTCTTACTCTTTCAATTGATAAAGGGATAGGGCAAACATATCTGTTCTCCAATCTTTCCAGTATCACAGCTCACCTAAACAGGTCACTTAGTGGGTGGATTTAATATATAAACATGAATTGGGAAAGAAATAGGGAGATTGATGTGGCAAAAGTTGGCAGAGGAATTCTTCTTTTCCAATCTTGAGTAAATAAATTTCATAATAAATAAAATCATTTATAATTTCCCTTTTTGTTTTATTAATTATTAATTTATATAATTTTATTTATAGATTTATATGATTTATTTAAAATTAAAAATAACAATAAAGCTGCATTTATTTATTTATTGTGTCAAGAATTCTGTAGCACACCCAGTAAAAACTTGTGGCACATCCCTTAGGATCCTCTGTGCCAGTTATTCTCATGAGAGCAGAAGAGATCCCCAAGTTATGAAACAGGGCATGGATGGTGATGTAGCAGAGGAGACTGAGAAAGAATGTTTAGCCACGTAGGAAAGGAACTAAGATAGAACAGTATCACAAAAGAATCAGAGATGAAAGAATTATTTCTTGCTGTTGCAGAAAGTCCAGGAAAGAAGAGGATTTTAAAAGACATTTGATCTAGCACTTAAGAGGTTACTAACAACTTGGTACAGTACAATTTCCAGATCGTGCAGTTGAGTTGGAAGCCAGATTGCAAGGGGTTGAGGAGGATGTAAGGGCAGCTTTTTCTGTAAGTTTAGCGGTGAGAAGGAAGAGAGATACAGGTTAATTGCTTGAGAGGCTAAAAGGATCCAATGAAGGTTTTTTAGAAATGGAGGAGCCTGGGGCATGCTTATAAAGTATAAGAAGCACAAGTAAGACAGAAACTGAAGCAAAGGAGTAGAGAATGGTCAATGATGTCAAGAAGTTTGGAGGCATTAAATATGGTGTTCTTGGTAGACAGTTCTTATTTTCTTAGTATGGTATGAGGAATAGTCATCTGCTATAAAGGAAAAATGTGTGGGCATATTAAATACTAATTGAATTTTCAAAAAGTCATAAATATGCCATGTGGTAAGGATTTTGGATTTTGTAATTAATTTCTTGGATTATATTAATTCCCTGGATTTCTAGAATATCTTTCCTACTTAATAGTTAAGGTATATTCATCTCAAAAAAAATTTTTTTTGACTCCACTTTGTATCTGTGTATAGGGGAAATGTTTATTAGGAGTTGTTTGAGCCTGTGTCTTTCTCATTCACTTTCTGTTTACCAACATTTTCTGCCTGTCCTTCCAACCCCCACCCCCTTCACAACTTCCCCCACTCCCTCTCAACAAGACATATTCTCTTTTCTCTTGGACTAGTAGGTAAAAAGTGCCCTAAATACAATAAAATTTTATCAAAATTGATTCAGACATACTTAATGAGTTGTCCTTTGTTTCCTGTTAAAATTACCTAGCTTTAATTTCTTATCAGCTTTTAAAATATATCTTTCATAGAGATATTCAAGTTTCTGAAGGTAATTACTAAATTACATGATAATGAGAAACAGAACTGTTGCTACTCAGCATTTCCTCTTTTTAATAAGTGAGTGGTTATGGTAGGGAAGCTATGAGTTTTATGCTTAGACTTAAAGCAATGTTACTAAGCTAAATATTTACTTTTTCCAGAGCAAATCTATAAAAGGTCATTTCAGGGGAAGAGAAAAGTAATTATTCTCCTTTCAATATTTTCTACCTTCCTTTTTTCTTTCTTTTTTTTTTTTCATGTAAAGGTCAACCCTAAAGATTTGGATTCAAAGTATGCCTATATCCAAGTGACACATGTGACTCCATTTTTTGATGAAAAGGAATTGCAAGAAAGGAAGACTGACTTTGAAAGAACTCATAATATCCGCCGATTTATGTTTGAAATGCCCTTCACTCAGAGTGGTAAGCGCCAGGGTGGTGTTGAAGAACAATGCAAACGACGTACAATATTAACAGGTATGGATTTTCCAGTATTACTTGGGAAACATTTAATTTAGGTAGAAATGAGATAAAGATGATATTGTCTATATTTTCATGGTTTTTCACTGGAACCAGATATTGACGACCTCACATTTAGAAAAGAGGCTCTCTGAAATTAGAATTTGAGGGAATCCTTGAATTACTTAGGATTATTGATTCAGAGTTGAGAAGAGTATTTAAAGGTTATCAATTGTTCTCCAATTTATAGATGAAGAATCTGAGGACTCAGAGGGATTTAAGTGAGTCCTTAGTTAGAAGTCAGAAACACAGTAAGTATCAGAGCCAGAGTTTGAACACAGACCTCAGATTCCACAGCCAGCACTTTCCACAATGCCACACTGCCCAACAAGTACAGGAATCCCCTTGGCTTTACTGAGAGCATATATATATATACCACTGAATTTGTCAAATGTATCCAAAAATAATTTACCTCCATCTGGAACTTGTAGAGTAGCTAAGATCCAAGAATGGAATTCAAAGGCCCCTCATGGGCAACATCCATCTGAATTCAGTAAACACTATCTTAACAAAGATACACCAACCAAAAGTGGCCCATTCATAGGAATTTGTTTCTGGAAATAGCAGGATTTATGATAGCAAGTTTTGGAGAACCAGGAGGTCCTGGGCTCAGATCTGGCCTTGACATTTCCTGGATGTGTGACCATAAGCAAGTTACTTAATCTCCATTTCTTACTGCTCTTCTGCATTGAAACTGATACACAGCATTGATTCTAAGGCAGAAAACAAGGGTTTAAAATAAATAAAGTAGCATGAGAACAGAATGAAGTCTATATCTTTGAGTTATACCGAGGAGCCATAATGCTTTTATTTACTTACAGAAAGATGATTTTCCCATCTGTGCCATAGTCTATACACTATTATTTATAAATATAATAATAGAATAACAGCTTATCCCAGGATAATTTCTGTCTGAATTCTATGGAGTAAATTGAGAAGGGTGATTTTTCAGCAACAAAAATATTCATATTTGTTTGACATTTCAAGATTCATAAAGTACTTTCCTCCTAGCAATCTTGTAAGAGTTTATCATCATCATCATCATCATTATTATTATTCCATTTAAAGAGGGAGAACCTGAGGATCAGAAAGGTTAAGTTGACCAGAAACATACAACTAATAAATGTGAAAACTAAAATTTGAGCCTGTATCTCCTGATTCTGAAGCCAGTGTTAATTCTATACCACATTGACTGCTAAATTCACTTAGTGTAAGAGATAGCTTAGGAACTGGGCTGTTCATTCCATCTTAGGACAACTCTTAATTATTAGGAAATGTCCTTCTTTTTGAGTTTCTTAGAATTATTCAAAGTGGTCAGAATTCTACCTCTGTGAGTCAGTCTCAAAAATTTTCTAACTTTTATCTCTAATACTAAAAAAAATAATAATAAATATTTACTGTATACAAGACACTATACTAGGCACAATTTCTTTGTTGTTGTTCAGTTGTTTCAGTTGTGTCCTACTCTTCATGACCACAGTTGGGGTTTCTTGGTAAAAAATACTAGAGTGCTTTGCCATTTCCTTTTTTGAGTTCATTTTATAGATAAGAAAACTGAGGCAAAGTTAAAAAACTTGACCAGTGTCACACACAAATAAGTGTCTGAGGCTGGATTTGAAAGGAGGTCTTCCTAACTCTAGACCAGGGGTCGGCAACCTTTTTGGCCGTGAGAGCCATAAACACCGCATTTTTTAAAATGTAATTTCGTGAGAGCTGTACAGTGCTCACAGTGCGCGCTCCTGTAACAGCGCCTGAAAAAAAAATTGACTTTATGGCTTCTGCAGAAAGAGCCATACGTTGCTGACCCTTGCCCTAGACCCATTGCTCTATCCATTGTGCCACCTAACTATCCTGGCATAATTTCACATACATTCAAATCTTTTGACTAAGTGTAAAATAAATTTGTTAAGCATTGAACAATAGAATTATTAAGATGCTTTGAAGAAAGAAGCTGTTTTGTGTAAGATCAAAACTAAAATGTTATATCACTGTGCTTTCTAATAGACTAGATAGTGGAGTAAGTCCCATAGTTTAATTTAGATTTGTTCAGGTTTTATTTGCTTTAGAAAAGGAAATTCATTTTCTTTAGAATAAATGAATAGATTTTTCACCAAAGTAAAACTTAGCTTGGCACTACCAGAAAATCCTTATTCTGTCTTCACATTTAACACCTTAATTTCAATTTTATAAAGGCCTTTCAATTTTCTGTCCTAAATCCTATCCCAGGCTATTGACTCTAGAACAGCTTTCATTGATCATTTCTGGGCCACCAAAGGATTTGTTGAGAAGAATATCAAGTGAGAGAGACTTCCCTCTCATCTGATTTGCTTTTATACTAAACAGTTTATATACTAAATAACCTTTATATAAACTGGACAAAATGACAATAAGAAAGTACATGAATTCCTTAGTTGCAGTTGACTGAATTAATTTCATTTGCCTCGTAAAGTTCCCCTCTCCCCAGGAATAAAGACTTTATGGAATTAACAGGCTTATTAAGGGCTCATGAGCCAACCTCTATTGACAGAGTTCTGCAAGTTGTAGTGGGAGAAAGGTGGCAAAGAGTCCTAAGAGACAGAGAGATAGAGGGTCTCAGAGCTGACGACAAGATATACTGATGGCCTTTTACTCTCCATTGAAAGATGCTTACATGATGAAAATCATTCATCTTAAACTCCATTCATCAGGGCAGTTTTGTAAATGCTTTCAATCCCTGATGAGTAATTATAGCCACAGCGATATGTAGGTTTGTAGAATGTTTGTCTCCTAGGAATTTGGCATAAAATGATTTTTATTTTTGGTTTTTAATCCAATGAAGCTTCAGCAGCTAGTGATGAGGAAAAGCAATGAATTGATGAATCCATGGATCAAAAAGTCCTTAAGAGTCTTCCATGTGCCAGGGACTGTGCCAAGTTTTGGTGATTCAAATAACACATTCAAATGACACAAATAAAATAGGCTGCCCTTGAGCTTACATTCTAATAGAAAAAAAAATGGGACATATGGGGAGGTAGTAATCAGGGAAGATATTTTTTTACCTGGGAAATCACATGAATGATGGATAAAATCATCACATAATAGATTACAGATTACATAATAGATTATATGTATATAACATATATATAATTTACTCTCCCCATTCAAGACAGCTTAGCCCCAAGGCAAAGTTCCAGAGTTGAAAGCATTAATTCACCCACAATAGCGATCTCTAGAATTCTGGTGCAGAAGTTCTATATAGGGAAAGAAGGCAACCACAGGATGACAGATGGCAAAATGTCTCAAGTCTACATCTGGTCAAGCAGGGAGACATAGTCTCTCAAGGTCAAGTTTTGAGGATGCTATTCCAAGTGGGGAAGTTACATTCTAGCTCAAAAAAGAAAGCTGTTAATATCAGGATGGTATCTCAGAGAATAGGGTAGAATCTGAAATGTAACCAGACTCATCCAATTGTACTCACTCTGTTCAATGTTTGGAGGTAGAACATTGAATTTAAAGTCAGGAGACCTGGATTCAGATTTTGCCATGGAATCTTACTAGTGGTATGATCAGGAACAGGTTAGTAATTTTTGAGCCTCAGTTTCCTCATTTATAAAAATGGGAATGATAATATTTACACTACTTACCTCATAGGACTTTTGGGAGGAAAGCACTTTGTACCTAAAAGTGCTGTAGAAATTAGTGTTATTGTTACTAACATTCATTCATTTTAAAAAATTTATTCAGCACCTGCACTGGGAAAGACACCAGGTTTAGGTGAGACACACTTGCCCTCCTGAAGTTTTAAGGTACAAGTAGCCTAAATGCTTCATTGTGGAAAACAAATGAGATGAGGCATGCATGGTGCTTTGGAAATTTTGCAAAGGGATAGCTAGCTAACCGTCAGCTGTCCCTTATCATTATTAATTTAACTAGAATAATATCTAATACCATAGCTCTGAGAAACACCATTTGGATTTTAAACATCTCTCTGACATAATCTTTAATGAGGATTTAGGAAGAAGAGCGCTGGGCTTATTATAAAATAACCCATCTTCTCAGACTTGGTATTTGTACCTGATTTTTAATAACTGTAGCAGAATCACCTGTTTCAAGAAATGTCCCATCTCTTCTTGGATAAAAATGACCAAAAGTTTGAATTAATGAGAAATTTCTTTTCCTTTAAAAAATCATTTCCATAATTAGAGTATCTAATTCTACATGTAATAGGCTCATCCTTTCTTCTAGGTTGCTAAGGCAACCACAGAGATGCCTGCCTTGCCAGGAAATCTTTGTTAGACAGAATTACTACATTGGGAAAGGTCTTGGGGGAGGGGAGGTCTCCATGGAAATTATCAACTAACAGCATTTTTCAGCTCCAGCTGCAACTACTCTAGCTGCTCAAGCATTTTTATTTCTCATTCTACAAGAAAAGAGTTCACTGAAGAGTCAAAGTCAGAATTTTTCGATTATTCCATTAAAATGCATCATTCATGAATTTTGGCATAGGAAACTTTATCTGACAGGCGATAGCCTGTTCTACTGTACCACTGCCATCCATGAGTTGGATAAGAAGTAGTGGCTGCCCATATCTGTCAGCCTGAGCTAATAGAACACCAAAAAGAGGAATTATTGCCTTCAATTCAGAGAGTCAAAGTATTTTAGAGGAAAAAAATAAATGTGTTGGGTCATATGGCAGCTCTACCAAGAGAAATCAGGTGACAGTTCCCAATATAGTGCTGTCTGACTTGTGTTTTAGCCTTCAATTTTGGAAGAAGGAAGAGAATATTTCACTGTGCTCAGTGTTATTTAACCCTGCCCCATTTTACTATAGAATGCCTGTGCTATATGCTTGCCATAAACTAAAATCCTCAATCTCCCCCACTCTATGTTCTAATTCTATTTTCTGTCAACCATACACAGTATTCCATCTCCAACTTCCATACCCCAACCCAAATTATTTTATGTTTATTTTGTGCCATTTCCCATCTTTTTCTCATCTAGCACATAAGATATTTAATAAATATTTGATCAATTGAATTGTTATATAAACTTAGTTATGTGTAATTGAATTGTTATGTAGAAGGCTGTGTGGTCTTTGTCTAAATATTTCCATAATATTCCAGAGGGAATCTACCTTACACACCAAGAATTCTGGTAACGATAATAATAATAATAATAAGCATTTATGTAGTGCTTTAAGGGTTTGCGAAGTTCTTGACAATCTCATTTGATCCTCACAATGCTGCCTTGTGAGGTGGGATCTATAACTTACCATTTTACATATGAGGAAACTGAGACTGAGAAAGTTTAAAGTGGCTTGCCTGGGGGCACACGGCTAATAAGCCAGCTGAGATTAGTGTCATAGCTAGAAAAGGTGTGAGGCACAATTTGAATTCAGGTTTTCCTGACTCCAAAACTAGTATATTCTTTCCTATCATACTACTTACTTTCTTCCAGTTACCAGATACCCATAAAGCCATTTTTTGACAGCTTCATTAGTCATTGTCAAAGACATTGACTCATTTCTCTGAGAGAAACTTAGTTGACATAAAATAATCACAAATGGGGTAGCTCTTCAGCCAGAGCATATTTGGTTTACTTGTCAAGTACAGACACTTCCCAAGAGGGAAGATTAGACAAAATCATTTGACAAAACAGAAATGCTTGATGGAAGGAAAGATGTTCTGTTCTATAGAAAGTATGGAATAAGACCCAACAAAATGAAATCTGCTAAGAGATGAGACTGAAAACAGAATAAAATGGAACCAGTGTTTCTACTGGGATCTCTTCTCATTGATGATAAAGGAGTCACTACATTTGGAAATCAGTTTAGGAAAAGCAGCTGATTTCTGTCCTAGGATACAATTTTAAAGGGCACTCATAGATTTTCAAGGTATTTAAAAAAAGATTCCAAAAAAATTGTGAATGACAATAACAAAAAAAAAGATGAGCAAGAAGGATCAGTATTTAATGAGCCATGTTTTCTTCATGCCTAAAATGTTCTTGAGAATGATCTGTGCATAAATTGAAGGTAATTTCAAATAAATACATGAAAAGAAAACAGGCCAAGTATAAGGCTGCTTTGCTCATGAGTTAGGTAACTCAGATAGTATTATCCCCATTTTACTGATGACGAAACAGAAGCCACAAAACATTGTGACTGCCTAATTACAGGAATTGAGTGGTAGAGTTGGTTAGGGTGAAGAAAAAGAATTAGAGCCCAGTTCTTTTAATGCCTGCCACAACTATTTCCATGACACCATACTGCCTCTTCGTGTATAGAAGAATAAATTTAAAAAGATAAAACATTTATTGAATGCTTACTTTGTCCCAGGCACAAAATTAAGCTACATATACCTCATGTCCCCAAAATCTTGCGGCTGTTGAAATAGCTTACCTGAATTATGAAGCTAGTGCCTATGTTTTTGTAAGGTTGGGAAAACAGCTTGGTAACTGTGTGTGACATCTTTCCATTCCATCAGCAATCCACTGTTTCCCTTACGTGAAGAAGCGCATCCCTGTGATGTACCAGCACCACACGGACCTGAATCCCATTGAGGTGGCCATTGATGAAATGAGTAAGAAGGTGGCCGAGCTCAGACAGCTGTGTGCCTCGGCTGAAGTGGATATGATCAAGCTTCAGTTAAAGCTCCAGGGCAGTGTCAGCGTTCAGGTGAGATTGCATTGCTGCTTGCCTCATTTTAAATGTCTATACTTGAAAGGGAAGAAAAAGTGCTTTCTTTTACTCTTTATAAGTTTAAAAAAAAATCTATGTACCTATTCAAATACACACTCATATACAGATATGCACACACACGGTGGGGAAAGAGGAGAGCATGGAACCTTGGGTTTAACTGGGAAAGGTAGATTAGCATCCAGTTTTGGAGACTTCTCTATTTAAACCCTGTCCTAAGAAAACAATGTATGTATAAAAGAAAAAAAGGAAAAGCATTTAGTAAACATTTGCTGTGTTCAAAGCACTCTACTAGGGGAACAAATAGAAAAAAGAGAGTTCCTGTCCTCTCAAGAAACCCACTTGTGGGTCAGATTGAAAGTCCTAATGGTCCAGGGCAGCAGCTCAGTGGATAGAGAACTAGGATTGGAGATGGGAGATAATGGGTTCAAATCTGGGTTTAGACACTTCCTAGCTGCAAGTCACTTAACCCCAGTTACCTATCCCTTACCACTCTTCTGCCTTGGAACAGATAATCATTTGCACTTCTAAGATACAAGATAAAGGTTTAAAAAAGTAAAGTTCTGGTGGTCCAACAGAAGGCCAGTCAGATTGAAAGTACTGGTAGCTCAAAAGAAGAATAAGCTCAAATGAATGGGCCACTGTTTTCTGCAGAGGTTTTATTTATTTAATAATAAAGGAAGAGAATCCCATTGAAAGAATCAAGGTTCTCTTCTAAATACAATATAGCAAACTTAATCTTGTTAGAGGGGAAAGCAAGAAAGTCACTTATAGAGATACATTAACTCTCTTTAAAAGTTCATTGATGAAACAGTTACTCCAAATGGTTAAATAAAAACAAATTAGCAATCAGATGACAAATTATGAAACATTCAATACCCAGAGCATCACACTACATCTATGGGGGGTGAGGTGGGGGGGAGGAAGAGTTCTCTCCCAAACGTATCTATGATCTCATTCACTTGGAAGTCCCCTTCAGTGATGCTGTAGGTCTGCCATCTTGTGATCCTTGGCCACATTCCATCCACTGCCTGTAAGTTCTACACACAAGGTCTCCCCAGTGTGTTAGCAACCTTCCTCACTTTCTTCTGACACGATGTATATCAGTCAATCAAAAAGTATTTGTCAGCACCTGCCATGTGCCAATCACTGTGGTAAACCCTTGGAGCACCTGCAAAGACCGAAACCGAAACCTGCTTTCGAGAAGCACTTCTGCTATGGACCAGTTTTCTCTCTTTCTCACCAGGCAAACAGGCAATTTTGTCTTACCTTCCTTCCTCAGTGGCATCTTTTTCTCCCTTTCTTCTTTATGGCTAAATTCTTTGAAAAAGCCATCTAATCATTGGTGTCTCCACTTGCTTTTTTTCTCTTTTCTGTCACTTTCTCTCTTTTTTTCCCCCTTAAACTCTTAACTTTCTGTCTTAGAATCCATACAGTGTTACTGGTTCCAAGGCAGAAGGGCAGTAAGGGCTAGGCAGTGGGATTAAGTGACTTGCCTAGAGTCACATAGCTAGGAAGTGTCTGAGACCAGATTTGAACCCTGGACCTCCCATCTTTAGCCCTGGCTTTCTATCCACTGAGCCACCTTCCTGTCCCTGATCCCATTTAATGTTATTACCTTCCTTCTATTAATCATCTGAAGCTTCTTTTTTATATATGTATTTATATGTTTATTTGTATATTTATATATGTAAATATTTGTATATTTATTTGTAGTCAGTTAGCATTTATTAAGCACCTACTGTGTGCCAGGCACTGTGTTAAGCTTTGGACATACAACGGAAAGCAAAAATAAACCAATTGTTTTTATGTTATTCCCCACCTTCCCCCTTAGACTGTGAGCATCCTAAGCGGAAATGACTTTACTTTTTGTCTGGGGCCTTTTTTGGCCTTTCTTTGAATCCCCAGTAATTAGCACAGTACCTCCCACATAGTAGGTGCTTAATAGATATTTGTTGACAGGGCTTTGGAGTCCTTTTTACAGGAACTCTTTCTGGTGTCTAAGCAACTAATTTGTGATCAAAAGTTGTGACTAACGTAAATATATTTCCCAGTGAGAAGAAGGTGTCAACATCCCTTTTCAGTATGAGCAGTTTCCTCCTCCTTTTCCTAATAATTGGTCAATCAATAAATATTAAGTTCCTACTATGTGCCAGGCACTGTTTTCAGCCCTGAGGATACAAGAAGAGGCAAAAGTTTGTACCTCAATATGACCAAGTGCATAAAACCCAAAGCCTCACTGGCATTATCTCTTCCATTGTCTTCCCCATTTTCTCTTATGATCTGTTTTCAACAGTTGGTTTCAATGCCTACTTCTTCCCTTTGTTGCTAAGCTAATCATAATTTTCTTTAACTTTAGATTGCTGTGTAAAAAAGATTCACTTGTCATTCCTTAACAGACAAAAAAAAATAAACTTCACTTTCCAAAACAGTCATTCCAAATTCTCTTGTGAATGTGAAAAAAAAATCATGTGTCAAAACAAGTTAGCAATTAACTGCGACAAATATTCCAGCCATATGCATGCCTGTGATCATGGCATCTGGCCAGGTTTTTTAATTTGGTGAAAAACAAAGCAATCGATAACAGGAACTGTACTGATTATAGTGATTGTAGCTTGGAAGCAGATAGGGAATATCAGGAAGGTCAATAGAGACGTATGGGCATCTGTAACAGGAGTGCCTCTATCTTTATCTAATGGGTAAAAGATACTTGGAAAGTATGAAATGGTTCCATATTTATTTGAAAGCTTTCTGAAGTATGTAGCTTGACTTGAAACCTGAAGGAAGGACTCAGATACAGTTTTGGTTGAGCCACCAAAATAAGAGCTAGGCTGGGACCACAGTAAATAAATCTCTTAAGTTGATGCCAGCCTTTTTCTGAAAAGATTCTCGAGATTGCCATTCTCCAGTACAGAACAGTTTATGGTAACTTCTTGTCCCTTAACTCCAAATTACTGTGACACTATCTTGAAGCAATTATAGCTCTCATGTACATAGTAGTTTGTAAGTGGAATTGGATGAACTTCTGTAGAAATGTGTCTGCCTTTAGAAGATTGGCATTAAATCTAAATAGTTTGTGCAATACTTTTGTGTAGGTGGAAATTTGATGTACCTGAGCTGCATCCTTTTAAGTTACGTGTTCACTTTATGTTGTGATGTTTGAGAGATAAATTTGGCTGAAATCTAATCAGTGGGACTCTTTGGGCTTTGCTTTGGTAAAGCATGGCAGGTGTGGGTCTCTGGCTCTGTACTCTGCTCACTTGGCTGAAGGAATCCCTTTCTCTCTCATTTTTGTTATTATTAAATCCTTTACATTAAAATATCAGGAGTATTCATTCAATTTTATTCTCACATATTTTTGGTGAACATGAAGGGTTTCATGGGGGAAAAAGTGACTAAAATTCTCATTGTAATTTGTCTTATTAATTTGGAATGCATTGTTCTTTTACACAGGTTAATGCTGGTCCCCTCGCATACGCCCGAGCTTTCTTAGATGACTCAAATACCAAAAGATATGCTGATAATAAAATAAAGCTTTTGAAGGAAGTTTTCAGGTAAAATCAGAAATTTTTCAGGTTTCAAGAAATATTATATTGATAATTTTTGTTTTTCTTACCACAAATTATTTCCCAATAAAACTATTCTCCAAAGAAACCAAGTCACTTAACCCATTTACCTCTAGAGACGGAATTAGTATCATTGTCCAAGAAAACCCCATGGACAATATTGGCATGATACAATACAACTCACAAAGAGTTATACACAAATGAAATGACTGAACAAAAGCCTCCTGATTCAGGAAGGCCTTAATTCAAATATGAGCTCAGACAATTTATAATTCTGTCACTTTGGGCCAAATCACCAAAACTTCCTCAGCCTCAGTTTCTTTAAAATGGGGATAATAATGGTATCTCCTTGTGAGGGTTGGTATGAGGATATGAGGAGAGAATATTTTTCAAGCACCTTGTAAATCTCAAAATGCAGCTGTAATTAGACCTGAACAATTAAGATTGATTATTCAGTTAATTAAATCTGAATTCTAATGACAAGCTTGTTTATCTTTCCCAATAGTTGGTAGTACTTAAAACTCACTTCTCTTTTGAAATATCACTAAATTGCTAAGAAGCCAGGCAGGGGGCAGAAAAACAGAGACTGGCATGTTCTACCCATCTTGACTGCTTCTAAAGCCATCTCCTTCCCAATTTCAGGCAATTTGTTGAAGCGTGTGGCCAAGCTCTGGCAGTAAATGAACGTCTTATTAAAGAAGATCAGGTGGAATATCAGGAAGAAATGAAGGCTAACTATAGGGAAATGGCAAAAGAGCTTTCAGAAATCATGCACGAACAGGTAAATGCTAAATCTTAACCATGGAAGATGCAGAGAAGTGGATATTTGGGATACACTAATGAGTTAGGGCTTCTGAGCCTACTCCAGGCTTGCCTAGGCTTTCCATATTTTGCCCAGTGCTTTTCTTTCTAAAGAGAAGAAGGATTTCACATTTTTGCTATCCTATCACCAAAGCACAAATTATTTTCCAAGTCCCTTTTCTCTAAGAAAGATCATTGTCAGATTGCCCATTGGTTGGACATGGCAAATCAGTCTCCAAATTTTCACTCTCAAATTTACCTTCATCAAATCTGAATGCAGACTAAAACATGCTATATTTCACTTTATTTCGTTTGTTCAAGTTCTCTTTCACAAAATGACTAATATGGAAAAATGTTTTCTACTATTACACATGTAAAATGGATACTAGATTGCTTGCCATTTCTGGGAGGGGACAGGGAGGGGATGGATGGAGAGAGAGTAAGAATTTAACTGAAAAAATTTTTAAAGGTTAAAAATATTTTTCTCAGTGTAATTGAGGGATGAAATTTTAATTTATTTTCAAATTTAAATTTGCTTTAATAAATTTGATTTAGTCAAATATACCTTCATCATAAGCCTCCATTGACCCTATGGGAATTCTTTTAAGTCACTTAGCTAGTTTAAAATTTGATCTACAACACTTACATATACCTTGCTTATAAGCCTCTTTATCCATCAATTCTTCTAAATATACTAATTTGAATTAATATATAATATGCAATCATCACTCACTTTTTCATGTTCTGTGACTATGTAGATCTCCGAGTTTGTAGTATTTTAAAGTTGGCGGCCGTATAACTATTTCTTGTGTTCCTCATAATTAATGTCAGCCTCATTTAGCATGTGATTCTTTTCACATATTTCCTGCATTAACTTAGGTGTTAACCAATATAACACCAGTCCCTTCAGAATGTCTTCTGTGTACAAAGCTGTCATCTGTCACAGGATGACAATTTACAAATTTTTATGGATTGAAATTCTTGAACTTTAATTCTCTCACTTCTTTTCTCCCCCATGCAAACATGAACAGCTGGGATGGTAATGTTTATTGGTTTCAGTTTTTTGTTTCTAATCTTTGATCGACTAAATTATATTCAAATCCTGAGTACCGTACTACCACTGATATTGATAAATTCATATAGGAAAGAAATGAACTTATCTCTGATTATTTTAGAATATTGCTCTCCAGAGTATTTCAAGTATGGTTTTCTACAGTTATGTAGATTATTTGCCCCTTTCATAAAGGTCTGTAGGTGGGAAAAGTTGCTTGTTTTGAGGCAAAGAGGCACATTTATGGGGGAGCTAGGATGTGTCAAATTCACAGAGCCCATGTTCCCTGAGTACATTCATTCAGCACTGGGGGCAGTGTGATACAGTAGAACAAGTACCTCATTTGAAGTCAAAGAGCCTGGTTTCAGACCCGGTTCTGTGTCTTGTCTGTGTAACTTTAGTCAGGGGACTTAACAGCCTCTTTAGCCTAGATCACCTCCAAGCTCCTTTCCAGCTCTGAGTCTATGATCTGATCTGATTCTATAATCCCAGTGGAGAGAGTGTTGGACCTGGAGTCAAGAAGACTCCTCTTCCTAAGTTCAAATCCAGCCTCAGTCATTTCCTAGCTCTGTGACCCTGGGAAAGTCACTTAAACCTGTTTGCCTCAGTTTCCTCATCTGTAAAATAAGCTGAGAAGGAAATGGGCAAAGCACTCCAGGATCTTTGCCAAAACAAAACAAAACAAAACCCAAATGGGGTCCCAGAGAGTTGGATCTGACTAAACAACAACCACCTCTCTGCCCTTTTACAAAGACTGTTGTAGCAGTAGGCCTATTCTTCCATCTTCAATCAGGTTTCCACACAGCTACCAAATTAATATTTCTAATACCACGTCACTCCCCTGCTCACAATCCACATCCCCTCAGGAGAAAGTTAATCCCTTGAGGACAAGGTCTGTTTCGTTTTTTTCTCCCTAACCCTTGCACCTACCCTGGTGGCTGGCACTTAGAGCTCAGTGGTCAATAAATATTTATTCATTGGTGAATTGGCCAGTGCTGATGCTCTCTCTTTCAGCCAAACTGGCAGACTAAGTTTTATCTGAATATAATATTTATTTCTCCTCTCCTTTCCTTTGTAAAGTAGTCCCTCCTAACTGGAATTGACACTCTTTTTCTCTGAGGCTTCCTAGAAGCTCTAGTTTACTTCAAGGCTCAATGAGATGCCACCTTCAATGCAATACTTACCTTGATCTCCTCCATACACAAATGGTTGTTAACACTCTTTCCCCTAAGTTCTCTTGTATTCATTATCTGCATACATATATACTCTGCTGTAAAATAAGAGCTTCTTCAAGATGGAGACTAGCTTTTGCTTTTGTCTTTGTGCCCTCTGTGCTTATTACAGAGTAGAAATGAAATAAAAATTAAAATTGAATTATAAGATTCCCCAGGACCTGTGATGAAAGATACCATGTGCGAGAGAGAGAGAGAGAGAGAGAGAGAGAGAGAGAGAGAGAGAGAGAGAGAGAGAGAGAGAGAGAGAGAGAGAGAGAGCTGATAAGCTGAAAACAAAGTGAAGCATACTTTTTTCACTTTATTTTTGTTTCACTTTGCAACATGACTAAAATGAAATATTTTGCATGACTTCACATGTATAATAGACATCAGATTATTTGAAGGGGAAAGGGTGGAGAGGAGGGAAAGATTTGAAGCTCAAAATTTTTAAAATCAGTGTTAAAAATATTTTTACACGTAATTGGGAAATAGCTAACAAAATAAATAAAAATGATTTTGAAAAATTACAAAATAAATTGAATTGTAAGAAACTGTAAGACAATTTTAGTTACTGTGTAATCTAAAGATGCATAATATGTGTTTCCTGCCCTTAAGTAGGTGACAGGCTAGTGGGTACAAATTTCTTCATCAGTAAAAGGAGAGCTTTGAGCTCAATTATCTCTAAAATTTCTTCTTCTAAAATACCTTTTCTTGTGGCATTGGGCCCCTTTGGTAGTGTGAAGCCAGGCTGCCTTCTCAAAATAATGTTTTTAAATGGGTAAAATAAAATGTGTGGAAAAAAAGATATGAAAAAATAGTTAATAAAATATATTTTAAAAATAAAACAAGTTTGCAGACTGGTTTAAGTGCCCTTGTTGTTTTAGAAAAAAAAATTTCTAATAACTTATAAAGGAAGAGAAAAGGTTATTCTTAACTTTTAGCTTATAAGACAGTGTTGATCTCATGATGGTCCTTCCTTTGTATCCCTAGAACACATTAGGCAGCTGCCTAATTTAAATGCTTATTGACCAAATTCTTTTATGAGATGAAAAATTTGACTGTGTCCGTTACCAAAGCCAGGTGTCAGACCATGCCATTATCATCAATAACTGAAGGACCTCATAACAGAATTAGTTCATATTGCCTGAAATGAGGCTGTTTTGAGAAGTATTTATCCTTGGATGGGAGGACTCAGTTTTCTAACATTGCCTTTTTCTTCTTCTTTTTTTACTTTTTGAGATTTGTCCCATGGAGGAGAAGTCAAACGTCTTACCTAATTCCCTTCATATTTTCAATGCCATCAGCGGGACGCCAACAAGCACAACCGTTCACGGGATGCCCAGTTCTTCTTCGCTAGCATGATTGCTCCTCGTCAGACTTTTGGAGGATGTGTGGTTTTGTTTTGTCATTCGCAGACTCGGGAAGACTTTGGATCGAGAATGCACATGAGTCCTTGGGCATGAGAAAAGTTGAATATAAACTATTGTTTCATAGTAGACTTTGTGTAGAAGTAATAGAAGGATGCACTTTTAAAAAAAAATTTTTTCCACCGGCACTACATAGAGCCGCCATTATGTCATTCTGTCTCAGCAGAGGCGTGTGGTGGAAACTCTGCAGCTAGAGCTAATTTTCCTTCTTCCTTACGCAGTAGTATTAAAATAAATGGCACATTTAAGGCAAGAGTTGGTGAATGTATATAACAGTGAGAATAACACTGTTTTTAGGGTTGGGTTAGCCTTGGGCTAAATTTGCGAATGTTGAAAATATTTAGGTATTCTCTATTTTTCTTCCATGGCACATTCAGGTGGAGTACAAGGACAAGAACTATTTTTGTGCCTAGATAGACACTAGTTTTTGATGATCTAAGGGAACTGACAATTATAGTTTTTTGTACCAGTGAACAAGAAAGAAAAAGTCCTATTTTCTACTTAACTGGGATTTACAAAGTATGTGAGCTTCAAACTGGTCCTGCCATTTAGAACCAAATGTCTGTATTAATAAACACAGTTAATGCTACAATTTAAAAAGCAGTACAAAAATCGTCATGTACATAGTTTGTTAATACAGTCTTGACATTCTGTACATACGTGTATGACATTTCTATACTTTTTTTAATACTCATACCAGCTTCCGCATTAAGTTTGATTGTGACTGATTTGTGCTATTCTTCGTATAGGCTCTATATTTGACTTGACAGTTTTATTCTTGTACATAAGTGAGTGCAATATGAAGATGTACACAGTCTTTGCTATGTTAGGTTTATACACTGTTGAAAAAGAAATTCATCTTCTTGCCAAAATGATGGTGTAGGAATTGGTAATCATAAATCCTGTGGTAAATAGTAGCATAATTTAAAGCTTTTACCATGTTGTTGTTCTTTTAAGACATTAATTTAGTAATTTTATATTTGGGAGAATAAAGGTTTTTAATTTTATTTAACTGGAATCACTGCCCTGCTGTAATTAAACATTCTGTACCACATCTGTATTAAAAACAACCCCCCCACACCCAAATTTGTCTTGCTGATTTCTCTCTATCATGTCTTGAGCATTTTGTTCATGACTGATTTATAAAAGGGATGGGTTTTCCAAAGAGAGTCCTAGGAATAGAAGAAGAGACTACTTTATAGTAACAGTAAAGGAAGTAAAAAAATCCTTTCCTTGTAGGGATGTAGTAATTCGTTTGTCAGGGAAATTCTTCAATTTTGGAAATTATATGTAGACATCTTGTGAACTGCAAATCTCCTAGTATATGTCATGTCTCTTTATAACGAAGAACTTTAGTAATAATTAACAGCAGTTACTCAATACAACTTGAACTAGAACCTAAGATAATTGTTCAAAGGTGCTTTTTGGTGGAGGAGATAAAATGTCCAGGCCTCTCTAATAAGCATTGGTTATAAAGTCAGCAATTATATAGTGGTGGGTGGAAAAGTTGGCTCCTTTGAGGAAAAGGACATCCAAGTCACATTCCAAGTTTTGAATTATAGTCAACAGGTTGTCATAGAAATCGAAAATCTGGCAGAGGCTCCTTCCTTATCTGTTATTAAATATGTAATGCATTTTGTACTGGCAGATAATTGAGATTCTTGCTGTGAATGAAGCCAGCAAGCACAAAGGATAGTTAGAAGTTGGGTGAGGTAATTTCACCCTTTTCCCAAAGGTAACAAAACACATGTCATGGTCCACTTAGTCATCTCTTATGTTTCGGTGTTCACAACAAATACAAGAAAACAGAATACAGTGAAGATAATTTTAGCTCATATTTACTACCAGTTATTGCAGAGAATGAAGAAGATGAAAAATTCTATGAAGAATGTAATAGAATTCCTAACTAAAACACCATATACTTGATACTCAGATTTCATTGTGAAAGGGGAGGAAAGGGGAAAAAGTGGGGCAGGTGATTTCGAAAATTTGATTTGGGGATGAAAGTGTGAAAAAACTGGCCTATAGACATGTTAGAAGCTTCCCACCTGTACATCATGAATATATGTTTCAAGACGAGGCTCAGCCTTGAATGCGTCAAATGCTAACTGGCATTTTGAAGGAGGAAAAAAAAAACTTACTACACATTTTAAGAGCCAGAAAATGACTGGGTAGAGACAGGAGTTATTTCAGAATTGTCCATGTGCAGCCCAATCTTCAAATGGTAAAAGCAGAAGTCAGCATATGCACAGAATTAGAAGAAAAGATAAATATGAATATCACTGTGGGTGATTACAGCAGTTCCAACTTCACTGGCTCTCAACAATGAAAAATGGGGACAGAAGGAATGTAAGGAAATTCATTATCCTTATTTCCTGGAGAAGTTACACTGATAGTAGGATAATGGGAAGGTGGTTTTAAAAACTACTTTTTTTTTAAGTAGTTGTAAAGGTGGTTTTAAAAGTAAAGATGGTTTAAAAAGTTTTAAAGTAGTAGGAAAGGTGGTTTTAAAAGTAAAGGTGATTTAAAAAGTTTTAAAGTAGTAGGAAAGGTGGTTTTAAAAACTACTTTTATTACAGTAACCAAAGGGAATTCATAATTCAATTTCACTAAAACATGATCTAACAGATATTTAATAAAGTGCTACATTCCACCCCATGAATGCAAAGACAACAACAAAATAGCAACAGCAAAGGAAATAAGGGAAGGATTCCTGTAGGAGGTGACACCTGAGCTGATTTTTGAAGGAAGAGAAAGATATCAAAAGGCAAAGATGAGGGGAGAATGCCAACTGGGTACCAGGAAAATCATGTTTAAATACTTAGACGTAAGAGTAGGAGTTCTGGGGGCAGCTGGTAATCTAGTTGGGCTAGAACTCTGATGGCAAACCTGTGACACGTGTCAGCACTGACACGCATAGCCATTTTTGATGGCATGCAGCCACACGCAGCCGCATACAGAGAAGTATGGGGCCTCATGCCAAGGATGAAATATTTGCTGTAGTGTAGTGTAGACACTCTGTGCTGGAGCCTGTAGGCCAAAACAGCAGAACTCTGGCACAGAGCATCTAGTTCTGGGACTTCGGGGCCATTAGGGGACTTTTGACCTCACTTCGGGCCAGTGGAGCAGGGAGCAGTGGAATGCTGCAGGGGACGCATCTCTGGGGGCCAGTGATTGCCATTGCCAGCAATCACATAACCATGGCAGCCATCATCCGATCTACTGTTCTGGAGGGTTGTGGATTTCTAATTGGCCATCATTACTGAGATAAGTGAAGGGGAGGCTGGGAGAGGCCTGGGCTATGGGTGCTGTTTCCCGCCATTAGGAATAGAGGCAGCCATCCTAATTTACATAAGGAACACCATCTTGCATAATGCAGACTTCATTTCACCACTATTACTGTTGTGCCTCCTTATTAACCCCTATTTCTGCTTATTAACCCTGCCCTTTCCTAAAAGACAGTTACATGTGCCATCTTGTGGTCAGTTAGACCAGTTAACCCCTAACTGTCTGCAGGGCTAACAGGCTATCTATAATTCTATCTTCTATCACTGCTTTCCTGATGGAGAACCCAAAAAATAAAAAGACCAATGTTAAGTAAAGGAAGTGGTAGTAGCAGTAGCAGACTGTAAGAAATAAAATGGATATATAAGGATAGATTTAAAAATATTAGGGTTTTAAAGGATTTATTGATAGTCATTAGAGAAATGAAGCCACGTGCCATATTAAGAGTTAGTTTGGGGGGCAGCTGGGTAGCTCAGTGGATTGAGAGTCAGGCCTAGAGGCAGGAGGTCCTAGGTTCAAATCTGGCCTCAGACACTTCCCAGCTTTCCCAGTGACCCTGGGCAAGTCACTTGACCCCCATTGCCCACCCTCACCGCTCTTCCACCAAGGAGCCAATACATAGAAGTTAAGGGTTTAAAAAAAAAAGTTAGTTTGAAAGGACCCGCCATTACCTCCTCCTCCCATCCTGGCTCTGCTCCAAATCACCAAAGAGAGGGTATTTCTTTTTTATATCTTCTCTCTACATTATTACACTTCCTGTCTACCTGATTATGCAAGAGGAATCATGGGAAATGTAGTTTTGAAAGAGCCCTAAATGTCTATAGGAAGTTTAGATCAGGGACCTCAAAATCAGTTCAAGGACCCCCAAATTTCCAATATCACACGACCCTGTTATGAAAATCTTGGGAGTTGAGATGGAACTAATTAGAGATGATTGAAATAGTAATTAGGGGATATAAGATCCTAATGGGTCACCTAGATCCCATGCAGTAGTGATCCCAAAGGTTAACCCCAAATATAGTTGGTACTGTAGGAGAATGTGTGGAATCTCCTCACTCCAATCCCAAGATATCAAAACAGTTGAACAGGGCTAACAATCTGAACTGAGGAAACAGCTAATTGGGGAACACAACTGACCCTTGTTCTTAACTGAAGCCCTAATAAATTGATGGAGATGGCTATATTTCCTTAACCGACAAGCTAATAGACCCGAGTATTAGGTCTATCAAACTAATTAGTTAATTAACTTGTTCTGACTGCAGATTAAACCTTAAATCTTGATTGAGGGAAATACTGAAAGTAAAACCTTTTCCCTGGCTGTCACAGGCCTCTGACAAGTGAAGCCTCCCACTGGAACTTTGAGAATCACAGGCAAGTAAAGCTGGCTTCTTGAAAGATGATTTAATTGTTGTAGATTTTAGGGAAAGGGAAACTGGGTAGAAGATGGAAAGTGGGAAATGGGATATCCTAGGTTAATCTAAGTTGATAGCTAGTTTTTGGATCTTTAGATGATGATTGCTAATCAAGGATCTTTGTATGGCTGACAGCCTAGCCAGGCCTGGGTAGCCCGGCCGTAGGTCAAGGCTTGACCCTCCTGCTGATGGATTTTCTTTGTGTAGATCTTCTTACTGGTAATAAGTCAGAAAACTGAGGTTGATGGATACAGTTGAGTGAGTCTATAATTGAAGTTTGTTTGAGAGTAATTAGAGAATTAGCTCTGCCCAAGTCCCTTTTCCTCCTTCACCCAATATCTCCACACTGAGACCCAGAGTAGTTCAAATCTGCTCCTTATATATGCAATTTCCAACTGCCCCTGGCTCATGCCAGGCTCATGCCAGGCTCACGCCACCTCAGTTCATTCTGCATTCTAAGCAGGTAACTGACTATCACTCTTGACCCAACATAGCTGCCATTAAATTTCTTTACAACCCTTTCAAGAGACATGGACCGAGATATATGGCATTATAGAAAAAAATGGCAGATCATTTTGATTCTATATACTGATACAGTAGTAAGCAGAATGTGGAATATAAATAGACATTTTGAAACTAATCACTCCTATCTCTTGAAAAAAAGTGAGGACGAAAGGAAGGAACACATTTCCAGGCAGCTATACCTTTATAAGAGCCAATCTAAATCCATCCTTAAATTTGTAAAAGGCTCTACAAATTTAACATCTACAAGTTTGAGCATTGCTCACTCCATAGCTCACATGGAAAAGCACTCAGTGAGGGAGAATTATTAAAGAAACTCTCCTAAGATGTGCACCAGTTCTATTTCATGATATGCAGAATAAAGATGCAATTATTAAGAGAATATATGAGTTACCACTCAGTAGAAATATCATAAAAGACCAAATAATGAGATGGAACACAAATGTACAACATCAATTAAAGAGAGACATAAATAATTGTAAATATTTTTCAATCTCTCTTTATAAAACTACTGATGTCATATCACATGCTCAGTTGGCCATTATTGACCAATATTCTGATGGTCTCACAATGAGAGAAGAGTTGATGAAGTTAATATCAGTGCCAACAAGTATATCGGGAAGCGAAATATGTAAGGTTGTTATACAAACATTCCCTGAACTAAGCATTGATATCTCTAAAGTTGTGTCAGTGACGACAGATGGGGCACCAAATATGGTGGGTAAAAAAGTCAGATTTGTCAAATTGTTTATGAAAGCTATTGGATATCCGATTGTGGCTTTTCATTGTATTATCCATCAGGAGGCTTTATGTGCCAAGGCAGGATTCACCAACTTAAACGATTTAATGTCAGTTGTTACAAAAATAGTTAATTTAATAGCTGCTTGTCCCCTTCACAAGCAAGAATTTTCTGCACTTTTACTGGAGGTTGATTCCACCTACAGTGGACTGCTGATGTACAAAAATGTAAGATGGCTGAGCTGAGGCAAAGTTCTTGAGTGTTTTGTGGAGTGCTTTGAAATTAAGATATTTCATGAGGATAAGGATCTGGGAAACTTTCCTCAGCTCAATGATGATAAGTGGGTCAACACCCTAATACTTTTTGTAGATCTCTCTGTTCATATGAATGAACTGAATTTAAAGTTAAAAGGTTTTGGCAAAAGTATTGACTTTATGTTTGGATACCAAAAAGCTTTTTTTAAAAAAAATTTAAAGATTTTATTTTTTTAGAAAAAATTTCCATGGTTACATGATTCTTGTTTTTACTTTCCTCTTCACCACCATCCCCATATCCAATGCACATTTCCACTGGCTTTAACATGTGTCATCAATCAAGACTTATTTATATATTATTGATAGTTCCATTGTTGTGCTTGTTTTGGGCCTATATCCCCAATCATGTCCACATCAACCCATGTGTTCAAGTAGTTGTTTTTCTTCTGTGTTTCCATTCCTGCAGTTCTTCCTCTGAATGTGGGTAGTGTTCTTTATCATAAGTCCCTCAGAATTGTCCGGGGTCATTGCTTTGCTGCCAGTATAGAAATCCATTACATTCTATTTTAACACAGTGTATTGGTCTCTGTGTACAATGTTCTTCTGGCTCTGCTCCTTTCACTCTGCATCAATTCCTGGAGGTCTTTCCAGTTCACATGGAATTCCTCCAGTTTATTATTCCTTTGAGCACAATAGTATTCCATCACCAGCATATACCACAATTTGCTCAGCCATTCCCCAATTGAAGGGCATTCCTTCATTTTCCAGTTTTTTGCCACCACAAATAGTGTGGCTATAAATATTTTTGTACAAGTTTGTTCATCTATGATCTCTTTTGGGGATACAAACCCAGCAATGCTATGGCTGGATCAAAGAGCAGGAAGTCTTTTAGAGCTCTTTGGGCATAATTCCAAATTGTCATCCAGAATGGTTGGATCAGTTCACAACTCCACCAGCAATGCATTAATGTTCCAATTTGGCCACATCCCCTCCAACATTCATTACTCTCTCTTTCTGTCTTTTAGCCAATCTGCTAGGCGTGAGGTGGTACCTCAGAGTTGTTTTGATTTGCATTTCTCTAATTATTAGAGATTTAGAACACTTGCTCATGTGCTTATTGATAGTTTTGATTTCTTTATCTGAAAATTACCTATTCATATTCCTTGCCCATTTATCAATTGGGGAATAGCTTCATTTTTTATACAATTGATTTAGCTACTTGTATATTTGAGTAATTAGACCTCTGTCAGAGTTTTTTGTTATAAAGATTTTTTCCCAGTTTGTTGTTTCCCTTCTGATTTTTGTTGCATTGTTTTTGTTTGTACAAAAACTTTTAAATTTAATAAAATCAAAATTATTTTTAATTTTGTAATTTTTTCTAACTCTTGCTTGGTTTTAAGATTTTCCTTTTCCCATAGATCTGACGGGTATACTATTCTATGTTCAGCTAATTTTCTTTTTTTATATTCAAGTCATTCACCCATTCTGAATTTATCTTGGTGTAGGGTATGAGATGTTGATCTAGACCTAATCTCTCCCATATTGTTTTCCAATTTTCCCAATAGTTTTTGTCAAATAGTTAATTTTTGTCCCCAAAGTTGGGCTCTTCGAGTTTATCATACACTGACTTGCTGACGTCACTCACCCCAAGTCTATTCCACTGATCCTCCCTTCTGTCTCTTAGCCAGTACCATATTGTTTTGATGACTGCTGCTTTATAGTATAGCTTAATATCTGGTACTGCTAGGCCACCTTCCTTCACATTTTTTTTCATTATTTTCCTTGATATTCTTGATCTTTTATTCTTCCAAATGAACTTTGTTATAGTTTTTTCTAATTCAGTAAAAACGTTTTTTGGTAGTTAAATAGGTATGGCACTAAATAGGTAAATTAATTTGGGTAGAATGGTAATTTTTCTTATGTTAACTTGTCCTACCCATGAGCAATCAATGTTTTTCTAATTGTTTAGATCTAGTTTTAATTGTTTGGAAAGTGTTTTGTATTTGTGTTCATATAATTCCTGTCTTTGTTTTGGTAGATAGATTCCTATACCTAAAAGCTTTTGAAAGTAAACTTAGAATTTTCAAGCGAGATGTCAAAACTAAAACTTTTAAGTATTTTCCTCAAGTAACACATTATTTTGAAAAGGCCACTGCAGCTGTACAAAATGAAATGGAATCCTTGCATATAAAGTACCAGAGTGTTTTAGTCTGGTTACTTGACCAGTTCAGTTGTAGATTTAATCAATTTATAAACCTAGAACAGACTATGAAAATAATTAAGTATCCTGATGTCATAGTCTACAGTAGTTTGGAATTAAATAATTTCCAATGGATGCAAAGATGATTTTGAGATGCAACTTGCAGAATTTCAAGATAGCATCTGGGCTCAGGTGTTCGTTGACTTGAGGTCAAAACTTGAGAATCTTGAAAGGTGCCTCTTGGAGAAACAAGAGGAGTGCCACTACAAACAGGAAATTTGGAGTGCCTGGAATCGATTACCAGATACTTTTAGAACCCTGAAATTATAGCAATGGCTTTACTCACAATTTTTCCCTCTACGTACTTTTGTGAGACCTTATTCTCAGCATTAAATAATATCAAAACCAACAAAAGAAACAGATTGACAGATGAAGTTAGTGGTACTTGCTTGGGCTTGAAGTGTACAAATACCAAGATTTAGTCAATGAAATTCAGCAACAAAAAAGTCACTAATAGGCAGGTTAGTTAAAGAATTCCTCCTCCCTCTCACTTATCTTAGTTCACAGCACCCCACACAAGTTAAATAATATCAAGACCAACAAAAGAAACCAACTGACAGATGCACGAAGAAGTCACTAAGCAGATAAGTTAAATAATTAGTTTTTGGTTTATTAAATCCAGTTATACATTACAATTATATATTTTTGTTATTTAAACTATAATATTGTGAAATTATGGTTTTTTTCTTGAAGTGACATACCACCCGAGTAATGCTCAGTTTTTTGGCAAATTTTGACACACCAAACTCAAAAGGTTGCCCATCATTGGACTAGAATATAGAATTAATGAAGAAAGAACAGTGAAATAAGGTTAGAAAATAGGTGGGACTCAGATTGTGGAATAATTTAAATGCCATCCTAAGGAATTTGGTTCTCCATAGGATTTAAGAGCAGAGGTGGCTATTATGCATTGTATTCATGAAGAGTCCTCCCTTACTCAATGAGTTCAATGCCTACATCATAGTCTTTCTACCATGATTTCTGTTCAAATATTAGGGGACCTCAATATATAGAATGCAGACAGAAAGAGAGACAGAGAGAGAGAGAGAAAGAGAAAGAGAGAGAGTCCCTCAAACACTATAACTTAGTAGTTCTTCAATCTATTCAATTCCCACAAATATTCCTCCGTTCTACTCTATCTAAGCACAAAAATGGCCATAACCCTTATCATTAAAAAGTGTCCCTCTTTGACATCCATAAGCTCCAAAACTCCTTTATCAGAACATGATATTTTCTCAACTTCCCTATCCTAGCCCTTGACCCCCTATTTTATTTCTGATCATTACTTGCCAAACCACAATTCCACCTAGTTTACTTCCACTATCTTGTTACTTTTCTTCCTATTCACATGCTCCTGAACAGAATTGGAGAAAATCATTAAATGGTATTGGCAGGGTTCAGTATAAATTTGTTACATAATCTCTTTGAGGGAGTGTCAGCATATATGTTGAAGTCCCCTAAAAGAAGAACAAGAGTTGTGGTAAAAAGACCATGATCTATGCATTGAACCCATCAAGGAAAAAAAGGAGAGCATTCTATGGTATCAGGAAATAACTAGGTTCTTATTGTGGGAAAACAATACTTTTATAACTCCCTAGTCAATTAATCTCAGTCACAATTGTAGCTTTTCCAAGTCGCTCATGGAAGCTCCTTCCTACACCCTCTGAGCTCAGGGTTTAACCTCATTCTTCACCAAGAAAAGGCCATTTGTTGAAAGCTGACTGTTTTCTCCTTATCTCTCATCACTCAGATATCTTCCCTCACTATCTTCCCTTTCACCCTTGTCTCACATAAAGAAATGGCCCTTCTCTTGTCAAGGAAAATCCTTCCATAGGCACCCCTAATTGCTTCCCATCATGTTTTTTTCCAGTAGATTGCCTCATCCAAACTTCTCTACTCTCACTAATCTTCAGTCTCTCCCTATCTACTAGCTCCTTCCCTGATGACTACAACATACTCATATGTTCCCAGTTCTTAAAATATCCTCACTTGATGCTAATTATCACCACTGTCACCCTATATATCTCTTCTCATATCTAAATTCCTTAAGAAAACTTTATAATTTATATAATCTTCTCTTATGGACTTTTAAACCTTCTATAGTCTGCTTTGCCACCTTATAATTCAATTGAAATTGCTCTTCCCAAAGTTACTGATAATTGCCAAAATTAATGACCTTGGTTCAGATATCACTCTCATGCTTACTAATTGTGTGACCTTTGGCAAATAATCTAATCTCCCTGAGCCTTAGTTTCCTTACCCATTAAAAAGAGAATGATAACACATGTACAGAAGCCAAAGGAAACTCTTCAATATGAAAACCCAATAACAGGTTTTTGGAGGGAGGGATAGAGCTTATTATGAGACTAAAGCAAGATAATATATGTAAAGTATTATCAAAGCTTTAAAGTGTTACATAAATTTTTTGTTATTTAAATAAAGTGAGAAAAATAGAGATGCCTGAGCTGACCTGAGCTATTATTTTGTGTCAAGAAAGATGTCCCATACAGCTTTTAAATAGAAGGTGTTATGTTGGTTATAACAGATAAATTGGGGAAGCAGATAGTTAAGCCAGGGCCAGAAGTCTCCAGGACACTCTCCTCCCCCACTGACAGGATTGAGTGAGAAGGGAGGGGGTTAGGCACCCCTTGCTCTCAAACCCCTCCCCCCAAGCAGTTGGACTTCATTTGGAAATGGAGACAGGGCTGTGGTTCTTCAAGCAAGATTCAGCAGAGGCTAATCTTTAATGATGTTCCCTTTTTTAAACTTATATTCCCCACAGGTCTGACAGAGGAATAAGTAGTGGCTAGTTATCTAAATGTTGAGAAACTGAGACATCTTCTTAAGCTGGCAACTGAGAGGATTCAAACTAGATAGTATGAGTATCAATGAGCAGTGAGTATCACCAAATAATTCTCAGGCACAGATATTGAAGGTAAAGCTTATATTAATGAAGAAGGAAAGGGATGGGGAAGGCAGGAGGGGTAATAAGGATTTGAATAGGTAGTGGGAAGCCCTGATCTGTCAGGTTGAAGCTGCCCCTCCTCCTCCCAGGAGGGAGTGGCAGGCCCTTGGTCAACTTGTTCTCTAGGCTAATATTAATTATTTCTAATCTCTATAGTACTAAATAATTGTTATATTGATGTTGGTAAGGTCTAATCCTACTAGGCAGGCTAACTCCTGAGTAGAAACCACGATGGCTTTTGCCACAATGGCCCCTCAGGTGAACCCCCAAGTCAGGAGCAGCAAGCAGCAAGATCTGCTCACCTTAACTCCCAGGAAGCAACTGTTTAACTCCCTCTCAACTGGAATTCTGGGTGAAGCTTGACCCTGTATTTTGCAGGAATTCCATGCTGCCACCCTCTACATTACAAAGGAGAATTCTAAAAGGTAAAGTTCTTCAAATGCTCCTATTCACAAATGGATTCTATTAATTGTACAGATTGTACATCCCTTCAGTGAATTCTACAACAGTATTAAACAATTGCTCTTACCATTCACACTGAAAAAAACAAAATGGATAAAAAATGGATATTACTCAGACTATGTATGATATGCAGCTAGGCAAAATGTTCTTTGAATTAATCCACCAAAATGTATATCTTGGATGAATCTATAGGCAGATTATGAATTAGGGCTAAAATCGAGTAAGAAGATTAGGAGAGGGACAACTAAATGACTGAGTGGATAGAGAGATAGGCCTAGGGATGGGAGATCTTGGGTACAATAGGATAATCATCTGAAAGATAATAAGAATTATTGTTATAATTTATTATATTATTTAATTTTCTATTAGTCTAACTGGGTCTTTGAACCACAGAATGATTGCTAACATTTTTTTCCTTCACATTTGGCTTTCTTTTTTTGAAAAATTTAAAAAGAATTCAGGACCCACATTTCCCACTATCATGTAAATGCAAAGAACTATTTAAAGAGCATTGTGTTCTTGTAGCAAGGCAGAAAGACAAATAAATATGAAAAGTCATTTACCATGTCTCTGTTTCAGTTTCCTTAACTATAAAAGGGGAGGTTGGATGAGATGGTCTTTAAGATCCCTCCCAGGTTTGAAGCTATGATTCTCATACTCACTTGCCTTGTGCTTTCAAGTTGAGGGATGGAAGAGAAAACTCTTTGCATATTTGCCTGGTACTACAGTGATCATGTTATAAGTACAAGTGGCTATAAGATTTAAGAAAATCAGAGAAAGAGGGGAGGGAGAGTGAGAGAGAGATGGGTGAGGACAGAGGGAGAGGAAGAGATAGGGAGAGAGAGGGAGGGAAAGAAGGAGTGAAAGAGAGAGAGAGAGAGAGAGAGAGAGAGAGAGAGAGAGAGA
>NC_058132.1:526163036-526337569 GCF_016433145.1 Gracilinanus agilis
TGTGTATAAGAGACAGGAGAGAGAGAGAGAGAGAGAGAGAGAGAGAGAGAGAGAGAGAGAGAGAGAAAGAAAGAAAGAAAGAGAGAGAACTTAAAATATTTTATAAATTGGTTGAATTAAAAGTTTCTGTGAAGATTTATGCACATTTTAGCTTGCTAATCTTGTCCACATTGCAAAATGAGAAATCTAAAATATACATTTTTACTTCAATTTTCTTGCTTCTTCCTCCTCTTCCTCACCCTACTCTACATTTCCTGATTAGATATATAATGGGGAATAACCAGGATTGTTGCCTTAAATATTATTTTGTGGGCTCAGTGGGTGTAAGGAATGACAGAAGACAGGAACAAACAAGGTAGGGAGACCTGGTTTAACTGCTAAGGAGGTATCTGTTAACAGAAGTGGCAGTTAGGCCCTAACTGTCACTCTGGACCTTCTAGGCAAGGGGCCTATGGAGACTAGCAGGCAAAAGGCAAGAGTTTATAACAATTTTAATTAAGGAAACAGTAGTAAAGGATGGGAATAGGGGTTTCTACACTCTCAGACTAAGGGCAAACCACAGGGACAGGGGAGGGACTTAACTACTCTCATCCAAGACCTATGCCAGGCAGGACTCAGAGAATACCAGGACTGGAGAGGGAATCCTCACAGCAGAGTCCAGAGATGTTATCAGAATGCCAGGAGCCAACTCCTCCAGAACTGATGATCCAAAGTAGCCCAGTAGGGAGAGGAAGACTGCAAGCTGTCCACCAGATCGCAGGTCACTTCCCTACTCAGTGCTGTCTTGCAGGATTGATGTCTTCTGCTTCCAACCTTCACTGCTCTCCAAGATCCCAGGGAATGAGGGTACAGCTCCACTAGCTCTGAGGTCTCCCAGGGACAGTTACAGCTTGTCCTAACCACCATGGAGTCTGTCTCAGAGAGCAAAGCAAAACACTTCCTGCTTCCCCATTCCATGTGGAATTCTCCAGCCCTTCCTGTTAGGTCTCTTAAATGATAACTTAATGATCTTCCTCATAAAAGATACTACAATTAAGTTAATCAGATGACTAATGAATCTGTAACATTAAGAGGTAGGACCAGATGATCTCCAGTATCCCATCAAGCACAAAATCCATGGTCCTATGTGCTCTCTGACTCTAAGGATCCTGGGGAGGAGTATATGGTAACTGGATATATGTCTTTCTGGCCTTCCTTCTCATCTTCATTTCTTTGTGGAGAGTTGGGGAATGGGAGAGAAGACAGAGGAATATGCACTCATGACTTTGTCCTGTCTTCTGCTAACTCCTTTGCAGAAGGAATTAGAAAAGTAGAAGTTTGGGATGTCTAAGATTGGACCTACACACACATACACACATAGATAGAAGCAAAACACTGGACAAAACAGCAAGGGTTGCTTCCTGCTTGAACATAACCATTTAACTGATTTCTCCCTAACTGACTCATCTCTAAGACAGGAAGAATAGGATCTCCTCCCTGCACATAAAATGTAACCACCATTACCAGCATTTGCCAAAAATTTGACTTCTGAAAAGGTGTAATGATTTCCCATTTAGAAGAAATAAGAAGAGTAAGCCTTCAGGGGATTTGACTTCTAGAATATGACTGGAATGTTGTCCCACCTGACTGGGGTGGGAGCACTAGCTCCTGTAGACAAGTCACTGACAGCCACCTAAGTAATCACTTAGTGGTTTAAGGTTTGGTACTTTAAGGTTAGCTAGACCATAAGGCTCCATAGGTACAAGGCAGGAAGTGTGTCCTGTGTAAACTTTGTACCTTCCTCCTCCACCAGTGAATTACATGGAATAGAAGAATCTCAGAGTTGAAAGGCTCCTGAGATGCCATCTAGTCCAACCTGTACTTGAATAGAATTCCCCTTTCTAATATTTCCAACATGTGCTCCAGCCTTTATATGATGACTTCACTGTCTCTCAAGACAATCCATTTCCTTTTGGGGGAATTTGTATTTTTTTTGAAAGTTTCTTTCATAATATGTTCAAGGTACTTATACATTTTTGTTCAGTTGAATTTCAAATGTTTTCCTCATGATAACTCTGGAAGGTAGTTATAAGAAGGGATATTACCTCCATTTTAGGGATGAGGAAACTGAAGTGTAGAGGGGTTAAACAACTTTCATATGTAACCTTTCTTTGGGGGTATAACCTCAGCTATTATATTTCTTAGGGCCACAGATCTAGAACTGGCAGGAGCCTCAGATATGCCATAATCACACAGTTAGTAAATGTCTGGGATTTGAATTTAGGTTTATCTTCCATTTTCTTACCATAATTCCTTTCTTCCAAAGGTGAGTTGGGAGGTAAGCATGCCAGTTAAGTTCTACTCACTCCATCCAATGGTAGGACTTTATCCCTAAATCTCTTCTCCCCAAAGTCCTGTGATACCTATAGCCACATAGCTTATAGGTTGAGGACTTTCTGATGTACACTGAGAAGAAATGGGACTACTTGCCAATTCTAAACAATTAGATTATACTTCCGGAAGGAAGTGACATCTGTTCAGTTCTTTTTTTTTTTTTAAAACCCTTAACTTCTGTGTATTGGCTTCTAGGTGGAAGAGTGGTAAGGGTGGGAAATGGGGGTCAAGTGACTTGCCCAGGGTCACACAGCTGGGAAGTGCCTGAGGCCAGATTTGAACCTAGGACCTCCCATCTCTTGGCCTGACTTTAAATCCACTGAGCTACCCAGCTGCTCCTATCTAGTTCAGTTCTAAGGCTATTAGAAGGATATTATGAATCTTATAGGTTGAAAAAATGACACTGGCCCAAGTTCTAAAATACAAAGGCATAGAACCTTGGGAGAAGCACTAAGATTCTCTTCTAGGTTCAGGAATTCTCTCTGTGTTCAGGAATGTGGCCAACCTATCCCGAAGTGCTGGGAAGGATCTAGGTCCTGGAATCTATACTATAAGAGCTATGCACTATGATGAAATAAATATATGTGATATTTTCTGGCTCAGAGAGTAAGGGGGGCCTCTCTTACATCCCTCAAATAAATAAGTACAAACTAGAACCTTGGAAGAAGTCTGGGGCATCCTTTAGACACCATAACATAGGCTGGTACACATCAGTCATTTTACTGGAGTAGGAGATGATGGCAGCAAACTAAATGGTCTGATCCAAATTGATAAGCATTTAAGTGCCAACTGTTCAGGGCACTGGGATGCAAAGACCAAATTGCTTCAAGGACATTCCCTGTCCTTAAGAGGATTATATTATTCTCAGCAGAGAGGAGGGAAATAGAAGGAAACAGGAATTTATTAAGCACCTACTATATGCTTAATACTGAATTAAGTGCTTAGGCACAGAGCTAAGCACTTTACAAGGATTATTTCATCTCAACAACCT
Organism: Gracilinanus agilis; assembly: GCF_016433145.1. Classification (NCBI taxonomy): domain Eukaryota; kingdom Metazoa; phylum Chordata; class Mammalia; order Didelphimorphia; family Didelphidae; genus Gracilinanus; species Gracilinanus agilis. Next base: position 526,166,401 of record NC_058132.1, read on the forward strand.
CTCAACAACCAAGAGAAGCAGATACTATTGTTACCTCCATTTTATGATTGAGGAAAGTGTGGAAAGTGACTTGTCCAGGATAAGTTTCTGAAGCTAGGGATTTGAATTCAGGTTTATTATGGCGCCAGAGGCCAGTGCTCTATCCACTGAGTGCTCTATCCACTGAGCCACCTAGTTCAGTGCCACATAGGAAAGATGCAAGCCAAACAATTTATCCAAGGTCCATGAGTCCTATATCAGCCACAGGGTGGCACAACTGATTTAGTTGAAATAACATATTATCAGACAGGAATAGAAAAATGAGCAGGCCCTTGAAGAGACTGACTATTCTTAACTGAATGACATTCAGGAACATAAAACTCTGAGTCAAAGGACTTTATACCTCTTCCCAATAATCTCTATCTTGTTTGGCTAGTTGTCAATAAAGCTCTCCCAAATAGAACATAGTTAGAGGAGGGAAGAACTCTGGATTCGAAATCAGAAAACTGGCTTAGAATTCTATCTTTGCCACTTACCTACCATCTGTGAAGCAATCTTGGGCAAGTCATTTCCTCTCCTTTCCCCTCATTTACTTCTACTGTAGAATGAGTTGGTTAGACCACATGAGTTACCTCCATAGTCCTTCCTGTAATTGTTACCTCCATAGTCCTTCCTGTAATTCTGAAAAGCAGCCTGGTTTAGTGGGAAGGGCTTTGGACTGGGTATGCTGTCAGAGAAGCAAAGGAAGGATCTGGTCTTTTCTAGTCCCAGCAAAACTCATATCCTTGTTATGCCATTCCTTCTGTTTTACCTTCTGCATTTCCCTTCTTCTTCTCAGGGCCATCACCTTGCTATTGAATTTAACTGAACTGTTTGGCCAAACATGTATCCCAAATTTCTGGCTCAAATTTATTTTTGATTACTCTAGGTAGGTATGCTTCTTTTTAGATGCATGGAGGCAGGATTCTACCTCTTACATACTTAAATAAAGCAATAGACAAATCCCAAGAAAAAGCTAGCTCTTCCTTTGAAAATCTGCATGCCCACACTTCAGGAAGCAAAGTCCAGCCCCACTTGAGAGCAGATTTTCCAGAGTTCTAAAATAAAGCAACTTTTCAGTTCAGAATATGCTGAGTATTCAATCTCTTCTTATTGTAGTGGCAGATGAAAAGCCTAGTCCAATAAAATTCCTTCCTCTTTCTTCATTATCCTTCCTCTTCTCTCCCTTTTATTCCTCCCACACTCTCACATATTCCTACTCCCTCTCCTCTCTCTCATTCTTGCTTCCTTTTTCCTCCTCCCTAACCTTTTCCTTCTTCCTTTCTTTCTCCCTCCCTCCCAGTTTGCTATAATTGTAGTTTCTTTTTTCCACCCCCATAAAGTATTTAAGAAGCACTTAGAATTATCAGATTTTCAACCTGTCTATGGAGAGAAAACCTATTATCTGTTGAATCCAAGTCAGGCAACCAAATATCCTTCTAAATGTGTACATTTCAGAAAAACTTCTAACCATGGGCATCAGTAGGGAACATTCAAATACTTCCTGATTAAAACTAAATATCACTGAGGGAAGCTGGGTGGCTCAGTGGATTTGAGAGACAGGTCCAAAGATGGGAGGTCCAGGGTTCAAATCTGACCTCAGATACTTCCTAGCTATGTGACCTTGAGCAAGTACCCAGTATTGATTCTAAGACAAAAGGTAAGGGTTTCTAAAAAAAAGGAAATGTTATCAACAAACTGGCACTGGATCTTTCTCAGGGACCAGGCTAGACTGTCCAACTGTTATGACTTCCTTATGCCAGCTTCTACTTAAAATTCTATGTAAATCCAACTAAATTGATAGACCCAATCAATTATGATCAATTTTATTGTTCAGTCATTTTTTAGTTGTGTCTAACTGTTTGCAATCCCATTTGATGTGATATCGTATGATCCTATCCCAATCTCCCAATTGGGGATTTCTTGGCAAAGATACTGGAGTGGTTTGTCATTAAACTCTCCTGCTCATTTTATAGATGAGGAAACTGAGGCAAACAGGGTGAAGCAACTTTCCCAAGGTCACAAAGCTAGGAAGTGTCTGAGGTCATATTTGAACTCAGGGATGACTCCCAGCCCTACACTGTGCCACCTAGCTTCCCTTATGATCTGAGGTATAACAGAAGGTCAACAAATCCCTCTTTCAAAAAAAACAAAGGAAAAGAATGGAAAAGAAGTCTGTTCACTGACTTAAATGGTTCTCTTAATGGTACAGTCTGAAATTTTATCAACAAAAGTTTCATTTGAGTTTACAAGCAGTTGTTCATGGTGGGCACTGGTTTGATCAGATATGAAACATAGCTGTGTCTAGGCTTCCATGTCCTGGGTTTCTGAATGAACTCTACTTATACCTTTTCTTCCTGTCAGCTTCCCTACTTAGCAGAAGTCTCAGCAGCTTCTTGATTTCTTCTACAGTTTGGGAGTCAGAATAATAAAAATGAATGGAGGGGATTTCCCAGCTTTGTGAATCAGTAGGATAGAAGTGATCAAGAGAATGGAAATTCTAAGATAGTGTAGATCTGTAGAGGAGGCGAATGACTATCTCCCACCTAGAAATATAGGACAATTTTTTGAGCAACCGTTCAATGAAATCCCCAAACTAGGTGTTAGCACTGAGAAGTAGAAGGGAAAGGGAGGAGAAGAAAAAGGAATGAAGGAAGGAAGGAAGGAAGGATGGAAGGAAGGAAAGAAAGAAGAAGTAAATAAGTATCAACTTGGAAAAAGAGAACTACTAAAGTAGTCAGAAAAACCAAATCTTTAATCAGGAAAGAGTTTTGTTTTGTTTTTTAATTTTACAGCTCACAAAGTATCTTAGATTTATTAGTTCAGCAAAGTTGTGTATTGGGAAAACACCAGAGAACAGGGACCTAGGTTTAAGTCTTAGCTCCATTCAGTTAGTCAATAAACATTTATTAAGTGCCTACTGTGTGCCAGGCACCAAGGATACAAAAAGAGACAAAGTGAGCTGATCACCTCTCCCCCACTCCACTCACAACGCTAGAGTCAGAGTGATCATGGGGCAATTGCTAGGTTCTCAGGGGGCTGACTGAGGACACTACAGACTTATCCCACACAGTAGTGAGACTTGGGGCCCCAGGAGGCTGAGGAATATGGAGATAGGGCAGAGAGGGACTACACATAGCAGGTGTGGTGGAGGTTGAAAAGTGGCCTCAGGGCAAAAACTGCTCTATAGCTTCATACAAAGACCTGCCTAACCTCCTGACTCAGATTTCTGCCTGGGAAGGGAAGAAAGAACTAACACAGAAATGGCCACCAACACCCAGGAACTACAATCTGCAACCACCAAAAAAATAAGAAAAAATCTTGACCCTAGATAATTTCTATGGAGAAAAACTCCAGACTACAGAATAAATAGCAGATGATGACAAACAAGCAAATATATCCAAACCTTCCAAAAAATTTGGAAATTGATCACAAGCTCTTGAGAGAGCTCAGATTTGAGGTTATGAACCAAGTCAAAAAGATAGAAGAAACTTGGCAAGAAAAGAGGGAAATAGTTCAAAAAGAAAATAACAGACACAACTTCCCACTTGGAAAAAGAAGTCCTGAAATCAAATGAAATGATAAGCAAATTGAAAACCAGAAATGACCTGCTGGAAGCCATGAAAAGCAGGATAAACCAAACTGAAAAGGAAATTCAAAAGATAATAGCTGAAAACCAGTATTTACAAACTAGAATTTGGCAACTAGAAGCTAATGATCTCACAAGACAGCAAGAATTAATAAAGCAAAGTCAAAAGAATGACAAATTAGAAGGAAACATGCAATATTTCATTGAGAAGATGGTTGACTTGGAAAACAGGTCCAAGAGAGACAATTTGAAAATCATAGGCCTGGGGCAGCTGGGTAGCTCAGTGGATTGAGAGTCAGGCCTAGAGACAGGAGGTCCTAGGTTCAAATCTGGCCTCAGCCACTTCCCAGCTGTGTGATCCTGGGCAAGTCACTTGACCCCCATTGCCCACCCTTACCACTCTTCCACCTAGGAACCAATACACAGAAGTTAAGGGTTTAAAAATTTTTAAAAAAATTAAAAAAAAAGAAAATCATAGGCCTACATGAAAACCTGGAAATAAACAGAATTCTTGACATCATATTACAAGAAATTATAGAAGAAAACTGCCCTGAAATTCCTGAACAAGAGGGCAAAATAGACGTAGAAAGAATCCATATATCACCCTCTAGCTTAAATCCTCAAAAGACAACTCCCAGGAATGTAATTGTCAAATTCAAGAGCTTCCAAGCTAAGATGACAATATTGCAGGAATCCAGAAAGAGACAATTCAGATATCAAGGAGCATCAATCAGGATCATATAGGATCTGGCAGCTTCCACACTAAAGGACTGCAAGGCTTGGAATATTATATTCAGAAAGGCAAGAGAATTGGGTCTACAACCAAGGATCACCTACCCATCAAAACTGACTATATACTTCCAGAGGAAAGTTTGAGTATTTTACAAAATAGAAGATTTCCAAGAATTTGTAAAGAAAAGACCAGAACTAAACAGAAAATTTGATGTCCAAATATAAAATTCAAGAGAAATATGTAAAGGTAAACAAGAAAGAAGGGGGAAAACATTTTTAAGGGATTGAGTAAGACCAAATTGTTTATATTCCTATATGGAAAAATGATATTTGTTACTCTCAAAAACTGTATTAACTATCATAGTAGTTAGAAGAATTATTCATAGGTAGTCATTAGGGTACTAAGTGGTTTACGATGATATGTAAAGAAAGAAAGGAGGGGGGAAATAGAAGATGGCACCAAGAAAAACTTGAAGGAATAAGAAATATAGGATAAATTATACTACACAAAGAGGTGCATGGGAGTGGGAGGGGAAGAATACTATTATAAGAAGAAGAAAACAACTAAACCAACAGAAATCACATGATTATCTCAATAGATACAGTAAAAACCTTTGACAAAATATAACACTCAATCCTATTGAAAATACTAGAAAGCATAATAATAGAAGGTCTTTTTCTAAAAATAATAAACAGTATATATTTAAAACCATCAGCAAGCATCATCTGCAATGGAGATAAATTAGAAACCTTTCCAATAAGATCAAGAGTAACAAGGATGCCCATTATCACCTCTATTATTTAACATTGTGCTAGAAACACTAACAGTAGCAATTAGAGAAGAAAAAGAAATTGAAGGCATTAAAATAGGCAATGAGGAGACTAAGCTATCACTCTTTGCAGATGATATGATGGCCTCCTTGAAGAATCCTAAAGAATCAACTAAAAAGCTAGTGGAAATAATCAACAACTTTACCAAAGTTGCAGAATACAAAATAAACCCACATAAAATCATCAGCATTTTATATATTCCCAACACATCTTAGCAGCAAAAGTTAGAAAGGGAAAGACCATTTAAAATCACCCTAGATAATATAAAACATTTAGGAATCTATTTGCCAAGACAAACACAGAAACTATATGAACACAACTACAAAACACTTTCCACACAATTAAAACTAGATCAAAACAATTGGAAAAGCATTAATTGCTCATGAGTAGGACAAGCTAATATAATAAAAATGACAATCATATCCAAATGAATTTATTTATTCAATTCCATACCTATCAAACTACCAAGAAACTTTTTTACTGAATTAGAAAAAATTATAACAAAGTTCATTTGGAAGAACAAAAGATCAAGAATATCAAGGGAAATAATGAAAAAACAAAAGGTGAAGGTTGGGAGCTTAGAAGTACCAGATCTTAAACTGTACTATAAAGCAGTGGTCATCAAAACAATATGGTACTGGCTAAGAGACAGAAGAGAGGATCAGTGGGATAGACTTGGGGTAAATGACCTCAGCAAGACAGTATACAATAAACCCAAAGATCCAAGCTTTTAGAACAAAAACCCACTATTTGACAAAAACTGCTGGGAAATTTGGAAAACAGTATGGGAGAGATTAGGTTTAGATTAATATCTCATACCCTACACCAAGATAAATTCAGAATGTGTGAATGACTTAAATATAAAGAAAGAACACTATCCACATCCAGAGAAAGAACAGTAGGAGTAGAAACACAGAAGAAAAACAACTGCTTGATCACATGGTTTGATGGGAATATGAATGGGGATGCAGACTCTAAGCAATCATCCTAATGCAAATATCAATAATATGGAAATAGGTCTTGATCAATGACATATGTAAAATTCAGTGGAATTGTGTGTTGGCTATGGGAGGGGGGTTGGGAGGAGGTAAGGGAAAGAACATGAATCATGTAACCATGGAAAATGTTTCTTAATCAATGCAATTAAATTAAAAAAATATATTGTCTTCTCTTGTTAGTTAGGATTTTAATCTTTTTTTTATAATAGAAGTATTCTAAAAATAGATGATCATATTCTTTAGCTATATAGACATCTAGGTGGCACAATGGATAGAATGCAAGGTCTGGAATCAGGGAGATTCATCTTCCTAAATTTAAATCCAGCCTCAAACACTTACTAGTTATGTGACCCTGGACAAGTCACTTCACCCTGTTTACCTCAGTTTCCTCCACTGTAAAATAAATTGGAGAAGGAAATGATATACCACTCTAGTATCTCTGCCAAGTAAATCTCAAATAAGATCACAGAGAGTTGGACACAACTGAAAATGGCTGAACAACAACATTCTTTAGCACTAAATAGAGACATTACTTGTTCTCTAAGAATGATGGGGACCTGGCTATGTAGGGCCAGGATTTGACCATTTCCTAATGATGCCTTTTGCATAATTTGTTGAATTGTGTTTAGTTAAGTAGAAGCCCAGAGGATAGGGAACATCAAGGGAGAAAGTGAAATCTAAAAAGGCTGCTAAAGTAGATATTTGAATCTATTGAAAGAATAATTCAATACAGAGCTGGATGGAAGCCACATAGCAAAGGTCTGAGGGGTGTATTAATATAAGGAAATAGAATTGTCAGTGAGTATAGATTATTTGTCCAAAATAATTGGCAGAGAAAGGAAGAAAAGAGACATTTATAGACATACAGCCTATATGCTGTTTCGCTTTGCTTGACTATACTTAGTGATTAGATGAAAAGATATTTCTTTCAGAGCATGGGAATAAATGGTTAAAAAGAAGAATACAAAAAAAAAACCCACAAAATAAGAAACGAGCATTTTTGGGAAGCTGCATGGTTCAATGCAAAGAACATTGGCCCTGGAGTCTGAGGACCTGGGTTCAGATGTTACTTCTGATACTAAAACTAGGGTTTCAGTTTCTTCATTTGTAAAGTGAGGAGGTTGGACTGAGGGGTTTCTCTTGTCCCTTCTGAAATCTCTAAATATATTATTCTCTGTTCTTATCAAGACATTTTTAAAAATCACATAGAGAAGACAACAGGAAAAAGTTTAGAAAGGGACACAAGCAGGCAACATAGGTTTGTTATTATTGTAAAAAATTCAAAAAGTTAAAATAATTTAAAAATTCATATACTTTGAAAAGCTTTAATAACAGAAGGTCACAGTTTCATATGTTAACCTCCCTTTCTGTTCCTTGTTCCTTAGAATGTTAGCATTTATTTACGTTGGTTAAGTTCATAATAAAAATACTTTTTAAAAGGAAAGAAGCGATAACTGAGTAACTTGAGGAAGAAGCAGATAACTCAAATGGTCTTTTTTTTCTTCTTCAATCCCAAACAACTCCAGTTTTGTTAGGAATGCCTAAGTAGTTATTCCTCCTCATCATTTTGTTGTTCAGTTGTTTCAGTCACTTTGTGATATTTTGTGACCCCATTTGGGTTTTTCTTGACAAAGATAATGGCGTGGTTTGCCATTTCCTTCTCCAGCTTATTTTACTGATGATGAAACTGAGGCAAACAGGGTTAAATGACTTGCCCAGGGTCACACAGGTAGTAAGTGTCTGAGACCAGATTTGTGCTCAAGTCTACCTGACTCTAGACCCGGTGGTCTATCCACTGAGCCACCTAGCTACTTTCCTTATTATACTAGACTCCTTTCTGAAGCAACCCTATCCTGCAGCTCCCCTCATTGGACACTGACTCCCTTGCTTTAGCCAACATGAGCAATGAGGTAGAGCAGGAGTCAGCTGTTATGGCCCATGACCCATGTACCCCTTTTATATCTAGTCAAACCTACATTTGAACAAGACTTCTCTCTAAAAAATCTCCAGAAATAGTTATCTGGTCTCTGCCTAATGATATCCATGGATGAAGAACCCACTGCCTCCAGAGACATTCCCTGGATGGTTCTCATTATTAGAAAATGTTTGTTTATATCAAACAGAAACCTAGCTCTATGACTTCCTCTCATTGCTCCTGGTAACATTGCTCCTGGTAGGGAATAAGTATAATTCCACTTTTTAAATAATAACCCTTCTTCATATGCCATCTTTTCTGGGGTGGATGTTCCAAAAGCAACATTTTTTAATCCTTATCCTCTGTCTTAGAAGCAATGTTAAATATCTGTTCTAAGGCAGAAGATCAATAAGGGCTAAGCAATTGGGGTTAAGTGGATTGCCCAAGGTCACTCAGTTAAAAAGCATCTGAAACCAGATTTGAACCCAGGATCTCTATCTCCAGGTCTGACTCTTTAGCCATTGAGTCACCTTAGTGCTCCCCAAAAATCACTTTTAGGCTTGCTTTAAAAGTGCACTAAGACTTTTGGGACTGCCTGTACATATATGTTAGTTGGTACCTTTGAGCTTTCCTCTCAGGATTCAGAGATATTAATAATCCATCTTTGGTCACAGTCACAGCACATAGGCTCTGCCCAAAATTAAAATATTTCATTTGAAAGTGGGATCAGGTTAAAAGCACAGGTTGGGCACAAAGAGTGGGATTGGGGGATGATGATACCCAGGCAGCTAAAGGTCGGGGCATTTCATTGTTTTGATGCCTACGACTCTTGCATGTGACCAGATGCCAAAAACTGTTTGAATCCAAAGCTTTTTCTTTGTAAAATCTGGCAGCACAATAGCTGTCTGGCTGCAAGGAACATTTTATTTTGGGCTTTCTTTGCACAATAGTAAAAGCAAATAATAAATCACTTTTGTTCCTCCCTTTGAATCTAGGATTTTTTAAAAAAAATTCTGTCCTTGAACAAATACATCCCTTTTATTTCTTTCTCTGTCTTTAAACTTCAAAAGGATTCATTTTACCACGTGTTAAAATTTTATTTCGTCTTCAATCAGAAATTCCATCCATCCTGATCCAAGTTGACATTGTTTTATTTGTTCCTATATCCTTTAATTTTAATTAAAAAAAAAACCCTTACCTTCCATCTTAGAATTGACATTATCAGTTCTAAGGCAGAAGAGCAGTAATGACTAGACAACTGGGGTTAAGTGACTTGCCCAGGGTCACACAGCTAGTAAGTATCTGAGGCCAGATTTGAACCTGGGTTCTCCTGACTCCAGGTCTGGTTCTCTAACCACTTAGCCATTCGTATGTCCTTTAACAACAGAGCACCTACCATCTCTCTGGAGCCATTGTCAAAGAAAACGGATATTTCTACTTGTTTAGAAGCAAATTTGCCTTCTTAGGAGCTTTGCTAAGGGAGGTTGGGAGGGGGGATATGATTTCCATACCTGTGCGTAGTTAATTGGCTAATTCTTCCTCCCCCCCCCCAACATCCTGAGTGTTATTTCCTATTAATGACACAGATGATACTGATTTGGGACTTTAAAACTTTGGAGTCTTATATGGAATAGGAATTTCATTCATCTTTGTTGAGTTGATTTGGTGGTTAAAAAGTGTATTTGTTAAAATAGTTTTCACTCCTTCATGACACAGAGGTCCTGAGTACATGTGTGTGTGGGGGAATCTCACTGTTCTGGTTTATCTCCCCTACCAAAAGACATTTAGAATGTTCAATTATTTGAATGCTACCCGGTATGTGTAATAGTGTGAACTGAATTTGCAAAGGCATGCAGGCAGCTGGGGTTGGAAGGGACCCTGAAACAGCCCAGCAGAAGGTTGCCCATTCAGAATTCCGTTTGGGAGGGGCCAATAACAAGAGCAGTTTGGAAGAGGCTTCTCAATGGTCACTTCACTCCTGACCAGATGGGGACCCTGGGGGGGGGGGTTGGTTCTTTGGTTGGGAGGTTTTGATTGTGGGGTAGATCTTGAGTGAATTGGGTTCATCTGTACTTTTAAGTTGACTATTGGGAGATCTTGTGAACAAAGAAGACATTGAACAGCAATTCTCCAATTGGGCTTAGAGTCTGAATTCCTGGGGGTAGCCTTGAATGAGGGGGGGGGTCCCTTCCCTGACCCTGCCTGAATCCATTGATCCTGTTACTCCCCTTTGATATTAGTTTAGAAATATTTGATAGGAGATTGTAGAGGGAAGAGAGAGTTAGCTACTGTGACCAAGCCTCAGAAGTCCAGAGCTGCTCTCTTTGAGAGAAGACATAGCTGATAGTGAAGTTTATCCTTTCCCTCCTTCCTTGATTTCCCTATACCTTTTCCCCTGTACCCTGAATTTAATTTATCCTTTAATAAACACCTGCTAGTTTGATACTTAGAGTCTGGAACAGTTATATTGAGGGGGGAAGTGACTGATCTTGTTTGTGGCTGAGGGGAAGACCATTACCTGACTCCATCTTGAGGGATAAAGCTATTTGTGCTTAGGATTTGGGGGAGGCTTGTCTCAGCAGAGCTGGCTCTGAGGGTGGGATCCAACCCATTGAGGTCACAACTGAACCCCAACACTTTCCTTCAGCATCCCCACTATAGCTTTGCCAGTTGGGAACCTTTTTGAGTTTATTCCATCATTAGGTCTTCCCTGTGGTGGGGATGAATAATTAGCTTATCTGGCCCATTGAAAGCTAACAATGGGGGAGTCTAGATACCAAACCCCTCCATCAAATACTCACCCCATACATTTGTGGCGAGCCAGCCAGGAGTTGAGACTCTCCCAGCCAATTGGAGAATTGCTGTTCAATGTCTTCAAAGTCTTCTTTGTTGGTATTTGTGATCTCCCAATAGTCACACACAAAAGTATAGAGGAACCCAATTCACTCAGGATCTACCCCACAATCAAAACCTCCCAACCAAAGAACCAACCCCCCCCCCCCCCCCCCGGGTCCCCATCTGGTCAGGAGTGAAGTGACAGTTGAGAAGCCTCTTTCAAACTCCTCTTGCTCTTGGCCCCTCCCAAACGGAATTCTGAATGGGCAACCTTCTGCTGGGCTGTTTCAGGGTCCATTCCAACCCCAGCTGCTTGCTTGCCTTTGCAAAATTCAGTTCTCACTGTTACATATGTTTTCACCCATTCCATCTCTAGATACATTGTTCAGACAGTCAATAAGCATTCATTAGGCAGCTAGACAGCCTGGAGTCAGGAAGACCCATCTTCCTGAGTCAAATCTGACCTCAGACATTTACTAGCTGTATGACTCTGACAGTCGCTTAACCCTGTTTACCTCAGTTTCCTCATCTGTAATATGGGAACATACCAGGGAAAGAAATGGCAAACTACTCCTGTATCTTTGCCAAGAAAACTCCAAAACACAAAGAGTTGGACAAGACTTAACAACCGTAACTTGACAGACACTGGGCTAAGCACTGGGGTTGTGGGAAAAAAAAAAAAAGGTAAAAGACAGCTCCTACCCTCAAGGAGTTCATAATCTAACATTGTTATCTATGATGATAGATAGAACAATGAGCCCTTCTACTTCAATGTGGTCACCTTGCTAGTTTTTTCTGTTACCTATTGCCCCATAGTCTCCAGTGCCTTGCTTTCCTCTATTCCCACTCTCACATCTGTCTCTATCTTGTTTCCCTACTTGTGAAACATCTCCTTAATAATCCTTAATGCTTGGCCTCTTGGACAGCAATCTTGGCCATCTCTTACATGGCCTGAAGCAATGCAGGATGGGCTCTGCAGGGAGTCCAAGTTTTCCTTCATGAAATCTTCTGAAGACTAGAATCCTGATACATTTGCCATGGCATATAGCACTGTGACTGGGCTCTGACCACTGAAGATGGCAATAACTGGATCAAGTACGATGAATCTTGATGAATGCTATGTTCTCCTATTAGCTCATTTGAGGTAAGAGCAATTAGTCCAACCAGAACAACTAGAGTTGATTTGTATCTGCATTTGCTACAGAGCTATCACTATTTCAAACTTTGCTTTTTTTTTTAAACTTGATTCCTAATCTACAACATGGTCATCATCTAGCATCATATTGGAAAATGTGATCCCAGCCTAATAGTACCACAAAAAATTATTGAATGTTTTGACAATATTTTTCAAATGTTCTTTAAGTTCATTTTAAATTCTGAACTTTTATACTACTTGCGTAAATAAAATAAAGTACATAATAAATTTCATGCATTACTACTACCTGGAGGTATGCCGCGACATTGATCAGAGTTCATAAGACTTTTCAAAGTTGCTTTTCTTTATAGTGTGGTTGACATATAAACTGTCAGAGTTCTTATCTTTTCATTTTGTATCAACTACGAGTTAGTCCCCAGAATTCTCTAAAATTATCTCCCATCATTTATTTTGTAAAAATTCTTACTATCCTATAACTTTAAGAAAATTGATTAGCAAATATTTTATTTTTCTTCCTTCTGCTCCTTCACTCAAAAGGGAAAAAATGAAAATAAAACCCTTGTCATAGTCAAACAAGACAAATTCCCAATTTGGACATATCAAAAAATGACAGAATGTGGATAGCACAAATCATCAGTAAGTCAACTGAAATTGTGATTAGATCAAGGTTGTTAAGCTTTTCAAAGTTACTTGTTTTTATATAGTATTTTACAATGTTATTATAGAAATTGTTTTCTTGTTCTGCTCACTTCACTCTCTGTTCATAATTCTCAGGATTCTCAGAAATATCTTATTTCTGTTAGCATTATAATATTCCATTATACTCATATGCCAAAATTTGTTTAGTTGTTGCATAATTGATAGGTCAGGAAGACTTGAGTTCAAATCTGGCCTCAAATACTAGCTGTGTAACCTCGGACAAGTCACTTAACCTCTGCTTTAATCCACTGAAGAAGGAAAATGACAAACCATTCTACTACCTTTGCCAAGAAAAGTCCATGGACAGTATGGTCCATGGGTCACAAAGAATTGGACACAAGTAAATAACTGAACAGCAATAAATTGATAGGTACTTCTTCCCTATATTCCAATTCTTTTCCATTCTCTTCCTTTTGATGCATTTCTATACCAAAATGTTTACATGTATGTATTCACTCTTCTTTTGTCTATTTTAGATAGGAGTAAGGTTCATCTGATGTCCTCTTCCCCAACATTTTCTTCTTTGCTTAAAAAAATATGGTATTCAAAAAGTTCAGTGATTCCTAAATTTTCTCTCCTTGACTTGTTTTCCAGGCCAGTTGTTCTTAATATCAGTCATACAATATTTTCTTCTTCTATTCCCCAATCTCATAATTCCAGTCTAATGTTTTTTGCTACCTCATGAAGTCATTCATTTCTGTTTGATCTATTCTGGTTTTAAGATAGTAATTTCTTGGATAAGGTTTACCCCCTTGGTCTTCTAAGCTACTTATTCTTCTGATTCTTTCCTAAAGAACTTTTATTTTATTAAAAAATCTTACTTTACTTCTGTTCTTGTGGAAAATCCATTTTTTTCTTTTATCTCTTATACTTCTTACAGAATTACTCTTTCCTTCCAAATTGAGTTTTTTTTTGGGGGGTGAGTATTTTGTTCTTTAGAGCTACAATAAATTTTTAATATTTTTTTTTGCTTTGTTTTATCCGAGTTTCCATATTTAGTTGTTGAATTAGGATTTGAACTAGAATTTAGATTCTACTCCTTAATGTACTTTTGGGCAGAGTGGTTGATGCTTCCTGGAATTCTTGAGTCACTGAGGTTATTGTGTTTTCACTGGCAAGGATCCACTGGATCTTTGAGGTTCAGAATACTGGTTGTTATAAGTTAAGTTTTGCAAGGATTTGCAAGAAGCCATGTCTTTGGGCAGGGTTGCCAGTTGGACACTTGGAATCTTGGGAGATTCCTGATGCCATGCCAGGATATGAGACCAATTGTCAGTTGAGCTGTGACCTATATAAGGGAGAGAGAAACTGAACCCACTGACTCGTTCTGGAGCTGGGGATCTAGGCTGGTTGGGGTCAAACCGTTCTCTCCTGGATTTATTAATCAATCCAAGAATCAACCAACATACCTGAAAGTTACAGGATTACTACTGAACTTTAGGGTCAATAATCAGCATTCATCAAATTACTACAGAAGATCTATCCATCTAATATCTTCAATCAAGCTGCAATATAATCCATTTATAGGCAGGCAGTGTCCACCAAAGCCAAATAGGTCAGTGGGCCTGGCTGGTCCAGTTCAGTTTTCAACATTCTGAAGGTGTTAGATTATATACTTTGAGCTAAGATTAGATTTCATTTAGGGATTCCTAAAACCCTCTTCCCTTCTCTCAGTTTCCCTTGTTATTTGATTACATCAAGTAAAATCTTTGTTATAAAACTCAAAGCAGCTACTGATCTTTTGTTGGTTGGCCTGGCAACAAGGTAGCTTCAAAGGAGTTCTAAGGGAATTTGAAGGGACAGAGTGGGATCCAGCTTTACTCTCTGAAGCTGTGATTAGTTACCATCATCAATTTTAGTAGCCAGATGCGTTACTGACCGTCATTAATACCCTAACAACACTGATATAGTTATCATCAGTTAACCATTGATTGATACCAGGAGGCTAGTCTTCCTGAGGAACCATACTGTGATTGAAGTTGAGGGAATTCCAAAGGAAGTTTAGTTATATCATCTGACTTCCTGTTGATACTAAAGGAAGGCTTAAAGCTCCTCTAACATCTGGGGCTTTTTGCTTTACTCTTCCAAGAAAATACATCAAATCTACTGAGTCCCTCAAAGATTATAACATTATTGAAGGCCTTCTGTGTCATCCTAGAATAGTGATGGGCAAACTACAGCCCACAGGCCAGATGCAGCCCCCTAAAATGTTCTATCTGGCTGCATGACATTATTCCTAATCTGACGAATATAATGAGTAGGATACAATACAATGAAACTTCGAAAGAGTTGCCTTAGAAACAGACAGACAGACAGATGAGCATTTCCTTTGCTTTGGCCCCCTCTTTAAAAAGTTTGTCCATCACTGTCCTAGAACAAAATTGTAGGGATCTCAGAGCACTTGGATACCTGGGATGTCTTGGTCTGCGTACTGCCAAACTGTACTGGCCACTGCCTTTCACACAATTTAGACAATAGATTTTCAACCACAATTGGGATTTCTGGCCATGTTGGGGCTTCTTGCTTTTTCTGACCATCATGATCAGGTACATAACAGGAAACTAAGGGATAAGAGAATAAAATGAATCAATAGGAGAATCAAGACAAAAAGCATATGTCTTTTCTCCAAAAAAAATTGCCTTGTTCCCATTGTAACACATCGGATTGGTTTGTCAGCTGTTATCTATTTCACCTTGTGCAATTCCATTTATCTCTCCAATCATCAGTGTCTTAATATGCAAAATTTTGGAGGATGCATTAGATGACCTCTAAGATCCTTTACATTTTATGATCCTATTTCATAGCAAGGCTATAATCTCTGCCCTTCCACAGAGATTACCTTTGGAGCATAATTGTTTATCCCTGAATCATCTACCTATCTAAGTACATTCAGGCCACTAACTTGTTGCAAAGGTCAAATTGAACATAACAGGAAGGGATAATAAGCACAAGAAAAATATGTGACAAACATAAGAAATTGGTAATTCATAAAAACTTGAGAAAACTTGTATGGACTAGTAAAGAATGAAGTACGCAGGTTCAGGAAAATAATTTACTCAAAGATGACAACCGTTTAAGTGGAAAAACAATAAAATAAAAATGAATGATGTACAATCATGGTGACCAAATTTTCTCCTAGAGAAAACATAAGAAAATGGGCCCTCTAACTTTCGCCACTAGTTGGGGGTAGGGGGAACCAAAGGTGTAGAATACTACATGAGTTGTAAATTGTGTTGATTGCTTTGCTGAATCATTTTTCTTCTTAAATCTTTGTTACAAGGGATGGATAAGTGGGGAGAAGGTATATTTGGAAATAAATGTACAATAACAATAAAAGACCAATTAAACTTAAAAAAGAAATGCAGTTAAAATAGTTATAACCTGACCTATTTAAACATACTAATGCCTGCTAGAAAATGAGAACTGTATAAGAACAGGTTTTAAACACAGATCACAACCATTTCCTAAAGAAGTTAAAATGATTGTAAATCATTTGGCATCAGAAAGAAAGCAAAATTGTCTATTAACTACCTCAGCCAGCAAACACTTGATCTCATCATAGATAGAGCAGCCATGACCAACATTACTTTGAAATATAAACTTTCAAACCTTGCAGAGAAAGATGATGGATGATATTCTATTAAATGACTTTCAATATATCCAAAACAAGAAAAAAAATCAACCTCCCATTCCCCCCCTGCTCTGAAAAGGCTCAATATATGAGGTCAGAATTCTCTTCATGATATGAATTGTCACAACCAATAATTATGCCCCACTCTGTAGGATGAGTCAGGAAATGCACTGGCTTCCCCCAGGGAGATGCCTGATGGTTAATACAACTCTTACAAAATCCAGTTACCTTTTCTAGAATAATTTTTCATATGAATGGCTTCCATCGTAAGCTTTCTCATTTCACCTATGTACACTGTGCCCCCATCCTGCCCTGAAGCTTTCTGTATTCTCCAAAGTGCTAAAGCCTTAGAATGGACTTGAACCCATATCTTGACCCCTGGGTGACATTGCTATTGCCACTTCATCAGTAGTGCTTTCTCAGGACTTCTAAAATGGAAACTCAAGAGCTGGCATCCCATCTGGTAACTGCCTTATATGATGCTGAAAAAAAAATCTTATCTTGCACTTAAAAATGCTTATCTTGCTATTTTTCACCAATTCACACATAGGCACTGAGTGTAATAGAAAGTGGAAATTCAATGGAATAAAATGAGTCAGTGGAAAAATTGAGACTAAAGTCCTCTAACTTCTTTCTGTGAATCGTATTTACATTCTGTCCTAGGGCCATATCAGAAGATGACTATGAGATTTTGAACTCCTCTCCAGTAAGGTGGCAGGGTCTCCTGCCCTCTGATATAAGAAGGAATTACTCAGGAGATGTTGTCTAAGACAAACCTTGTTCATGATTTCGTGATAAGAATTCATCACCATTTCAGCACTTGGGTATACTACCTGCCCCAAAGCCTTGTGGAAATTGCAGACTGATACTAGTCCCTTGAGACTTCTCTGGGGACACATACGTGATCAGTGTATCAGAGACAGAGGAGCTCCTGCAGCCTTACTGATCCTTCATGAAGAGGTCTCACCCTGCTCACTCTCTCTCTCTCCTAAGAGAAAAACCCTCTATTACAAGGCTTCTTTACATTTTTGTGTGTTATGGACCCCCTTTGATAGTCTAGTGAAGCCTTTGGGCCCTTATTCAGAAAAATGTTTTTAAATGTATAAAATAAAATATAACTTACATTGCTATGACTTTTAGGACACCCTGAATATTTGATTCCAAAGGAAATAATTTATATTAAGATAGCTATAAACTTGTCTCACAAATTCCAGCACGTGGGTCTGTATTGTCCAGAAATAAATCAAATCACGAAGTATAGTCTTTCCTGAATATTGTCTTCCTAAACAATATTATAAACTCTCCAAAGACAAGGGGTCTGTGGACTTTAGGCTAATTACTTGGATGTTCAAAAAATTCATGGACCATAAATTAAAAACCTCCGTTCGGTTGGTATAATGGAGAGAGTGCTAGACTAAGTGTCAGAAAGACCCAGGTTTGAATCCAGTCTCAGATGCTTAATAGCTTTAAGACTTTAAGCAAATCACTTAACATCTTTCTGCCTCAATTTCCTCATCTATAAAAGGGGATAAAAATAGCACCTATATCCCAGAGTTGTTGCGAGGATCAAATGAAATAATATTTAAGTGCACCAAAATTATGTCGTTTTCAAAATTTTTATCTCCAGAATATTTTATTATTTTGTATTTGTATATCAATAATAATAATAATTCTTGTTCTGTCATGTCCAAAATTTCATGAAGCTACGGAACATACAGTTCATTGGGTTTTCTTGGCAGGGATATTATGGTGGTTCATCATTTCCTTCTCCAGTGGATTAAGGAAAGCAGGATTAAGTGATTTACTCAGGGTCACACAGCTAGTAATAACCTGAGGCTAGATTTGAAATCAGCCAACATTTGAGTTCTATCCACCAAGACACCTAGCTACCTTCTAAAAACAGTGAGTATTTATTTGATATTTTAAAGTCTCAAATGCACTTTACATAGTGATATCATTTGGTCTTCACAACATCTCTGAGGAGGTGCTATTATCATCTTCATTTTATAGATGAGAAAACTGAGGCTGAAAGATGTCATGATCATACCTCTCTTGGGCAGGATTGGCACTTAATTTTAAAATTTTGCTTCATCTTGGTCAGTAAACTAAAAAGTTAGCAAACCCTTATCGTGGACATAGTGAGGAGCCAGGTAGCCTCAAAAATGTGAGTATGTAACCTAGTCATAGAATTTTGCCCTGGAAGAGATCTTGGAGGACCTCTAGTCTAATTCTGCCCCCCATTTTATAGATGATGAGATAAGATTTCAATGTCCAAGTAATTAGCCTAAGGTACACAGATCCCTTGTCTTTGAAGAGTTTATAATATTGTTTAAGAGGAAAATATATAGGAAAGACTATACTTTGTCATTTGATTTATTTCTGGACAATACAGACCCACGTGCTGGAGTTTGTGAGGCAATATTCACGTGTTAAGATGTTTGGTGAGCTGAAGATGACATGTGCCAGCTGAGAAAGATGTTCTTTAAATAAGGTGATAGCAGGAATCAGGAGGAGGAGCAGGGCAAGAGCCCAAAGAAAAGGGTGATAAGGAAAGGAAGAAAGCAGTAGTGATAAAAACAAGGGACAAAAAAATCATGCCAATGAGTCATCCTGATGCCAAAGTCAAATCCACCCCATTTAGAAATGTTCCCATAACTCCCCTCTCTTTTCCTGGTGGAATTTGAACTCCATATGTAGAAATGTAGCACCTGATTGGTTGTTTTTATCCCTTTAAGAATCATAAAACTCTTTCAGATTTTCTGTCTCTAGGAAATAGCCTTCCAAGTTTATAGTTAGCCCACTTTGAATAAAAAGAGAAAAAATCAAAAAAGAAAAGCTTTGTTGTGACTGATAGAAATCCCAGAAAAAATAGGCGGAATTTACAAATGGGGCAGATACATAACATGCTACCATTTCTACTTTGTCATTTTTCAGTTGTTGCAGTTACATCTGTCTCTTTGCGATCCTATTTAGTTTTTTTGTTTCAGCAAAGATACTGATTTGGTTTAAGATTTCCTTCTCCAGCTCATTTTATAGTAATGGAAGCAAACAGGGTTAAGTGACTTGTACAGGGTTACATAACTAGTAAGTATCTGAAGCCAGAGTTTAACTCAGGAAGATGATTCTTCCTTGTCTTCAGGCCCAGCTCTCTATCCATTGTGTCAACCAACTGCCCTATTTCTGCTTAGACCAGTGATGGGCAGATTTTTTAAAGAAGGTGCTAAAGGAAAGGAAATGCTCATCTGTTAGTCTGTTTCTAAGGCAACTCTTTCGAAGTATCATTGTATTGTATTCTATTCATTGTGTCCGTCAGATTAGGAATAATGTCAAAGCCAGATAGAACATTTCAGGGGGGCACATCTGGCCCACGGGCCATAGTTTCCCCATCACTGGCTTAGATTATTATAACTGAATTTTTAAGTTTTCATTTTTTAAAATAAAGAAACCATTATTTTCTCTTACTTCCACCTTCCCCTCAGCACCATTTGGAATAAAAAGGGAAAAAAACCCCAACCCTTTTTGACAAATATAGACAGTCAAGCAAAATCCTCCAGTGGCCATGTTAAAAAAAATACATGCCTTATTTTTATTTTAAAATTTATGTCATATTGAGTTTAACACATGGTCTGGTAGGAGGTGTTGTTTCATCTCAGTCTTCTGGGTTCAAGGTTGCCCCTGGATGCAAGACCAAGCAGGCAGTCTCACCTTATCTGCTGACCTGTGGAAGTTGCATCTCAGAGGGTACTGGAATTGGCCTCCAGAGGCCCCAAGGTGCAAGTATGTTGGATATGACCTCAGTTCCAGAGACCCTTTCCTTCTGCCTCCCACAATTGGGGGTTGTCAGAGCAGACACCAGAGTCTACAGAATCCAAGCCCTGAAAAAAGGATCTTTAGCCTCATTGCTGACCAGGGAAAGACAGTAGGGCCTAGAGGAATGGACTAGACATCTGCTCTAACCCAGACTGAAGGATTAGGAGAGGAGAAGGAAGAAATGTGCATGGGTAAGTATAGTTTCTAAGAGACTAAGGCCCCCTTGGCTGTAGTCACCCCAGGAGAGTAGAGACCCTAGTTGCTGCCACAGTGAGATGGGTTGTCTGCCTGCAATGGTAGAATTGCCCAAAGGCTCTAGTTTGAGCACTTGAGATCAATTATTCACTGGGGTTTGATCTGGAGACTGGGGATTACATCTGACTCTAGATTATAGAAATCAAAATAACTGAATAACAAACTCAAAAAATCCTGAACCCTGAGGCACTCTTCCCCCAATACCCTAGGAACACTGGGACTCCAGCATAAAGCTAATAATTCAGTCTATTAAGGTCTTATAATTTTTTTAAAAAATGAACAACCAAAGGAGAAAGAACCCAACTGTTGACAGCTATTATGGGGACAGAGAAGACCTGAGTTCAAACTCAGAGGACAGTAAAGCTAACAAGTTCCTAAGATAAGAAATAATCAAACTAAATCAAAAGAATGAAATAATAGGAGAGAATATTTAACATCTTATCAAAGATACAAATTCCCTGGAAAATAGATAAAGGAGAGATGATATAAGAACATCTGGACCCCTGGAAAGTTATGATCAGAAGAAAAGAATTTAGACACCATATTCCAAGAAATCATCAAGGAAAACTGCTCAGAGATTTTAGAATCAGGAGGTAAAATAGAAATTGAAAGAATCCACTGATTATCACCTCTAAGAGACTCAAAGATGAAATCATACAGGAACATCATTGCTAAATTCTATAGGTCCCAGGTTATGGAGAAAATATTACAAGCAGTAAGAAAAAGAAGGATTCAAATTCTATGGAGCTACTGTCAGAATAACACAAGATTTAGCAGCCTCAACCTTTGTAATGCAGGATTGCTGCAAGAATCTCTTACATTTGCAAAATCACCAGAAGCAATCTTGGCAGTTAGGGAAACAGAATGTTGACCCAGCCCTGGTCTCACAGTCAAACCATTGGAGCTGACACTATAAATATCCCTGGAGTACCAACTGTGGGGTTCTGATTTCCTTGACCTGACCCAGACATCCAGCTATCCCCTTGGACTCCCCTTGGGCCCCGGGAGGAAGGGAGGTGGAATGTGGGAAATTAGCTTACTTAGGCAGGCAGGGACACCCCTAAACCAAACCCTCATTTGTTAACCTGCTAGACCACTCTACATCAGGGCAGTGGAATTTATCCATGGCTGAGGGGCTGGTTCCCTCAGCCTGACCCTACCTTCTGAGACCCTCTGCCAGCACTGGCTTTCACCCTTAGCAACAGTATCCCAGACCTTAACCCTCTTCCATCAGCTTGCCCTTGCATTTAATAAACCCCTTGGCCTTTATTCAAAGAGCTTCAGTTGATACATTTATACCATCAACTAGGGCCAGGGCTGAAGAGGGAAAGATAGCTATCCCTAGTTTCCTGAGGGGCTAGACCAGGCATCCATCTTGCTCAGGAAGTAAACTAGGTTCACTTCCTCTTGGTTTCAGTTTCTCACTGGCAGGGAGGGGTTCCTCACTCCTCACCTCAAGGGAGCTTACAGACAACAGGGAGACTGACTGAAACATCTCAGCCCAGGCTCACATACTTTGGCTGTCCCAAGTCAATTTATACTGGAGTTATAGTCTCCCTGCTAAGAAGACTCAGCTGGTACTACCCTGCCCTCTAATATAAGCCTCTATAGTCTATTATTTCTTGATTACACCTTAAAAGAATAAAGGGCATGGAACACAATATTTCAAAGAGTAAAAAAACTGGTTTTACAACCAAGAATAACATACTCAGTATAAGTCGAACAAAATTATAAAAGGTAAAAAAAAATGACATTTAATGAACTAAAGGAGTTTCAACTATTCCTGAGGAAAATACCAATACTCAGCAGAAAATCTGATCCATAAGAAATACATAAAAGTAATTGTGAAAAACCAATCATAAATGACTCAAAAGGTCAAATTATTTAATTCTGATATGGGAAAATTTCATCTATAACCCTTAAGAATGAAATCATTACCAGAGCACTTTGAAAGGCACTTATAGATAAAAGTCTTGAGATTGAGGTGAATATAATGGAATGAGATAAAACAATAATAAAATAGATCAGGAATAGATGAAATGGATCAGTTATCTCATATTAAAGAGGAATTAGTGGAAGAACTGACACAGAGAAGGGGAAGAAGGGATGGTAGTACTAGAACACTACTCTCATCAGATCCGGGTTAAAGAGAACAACATATATAACTAGAAGAGTAAAAGTCTTCCTAACATATAGAGAAACAGTAGGGGAAGAAAATGGGATAAGGGAAGGACTTTTGGAAAGGCGGATAGATTAGCAACTAAAAAGAGAGAAAGGAGGGATCTTTAGGAAGGTGGGACAATTTGGAACCAGGAGTGCAAAGGGAGAGGAGAAGGGAAGATTCCTAAGAAAGAATATGAATTGGAGAAATAGTGGACAGAAGAAGGTATATGGCAAAAATAAAGGAATAGAAGGACAAATAATGTGGGAAAACAGAATGGAGGGAAATGCACAACTAGTTATTTAATGGCTTTGAATGTGAATGGGATGAATTCATCCATAAAATGAAAACAAATAGCAGAATGGATCAAAACCCAAACCCAACAATATGCTATTTATAACAAATACACTTTAAAATGAGTCACACAAAGTAAAAATAAAGGGCCAGAGCAGAATATACTATGCCTCAGATGATCCAAAAAAAAAAGGCAGGAGTAGCAATCATGATCTCTGATAAAGCTGAAGCTAAAATAGATATAATCAAAAGAGATAAATAGGGAAACTACATTTTGTGAAAAGGTAACATAGATGATGAGTATTATCAATATTAAACCCATATGCCACAAATGTCAGAGCATTCCAATTTTTAAAGGAAAAACTAAATGAGTTACAGATGGAAATATATAACAAAACAATAATAGTCTAGGATTTAATTTTCCCTTCTCAGAACTACATAAATCAAAGAAAAAAATAAGAAAGAAATCAAGAAGATGACTAGAATCTTAGATAAGTTAAATATGATATATATCTGGAGGCAATTGAATGGGAAACAGTATACATTCTCTTCGGCTATACATGTACCTTTATAGAAATTGATCACAAATTAGGGTACAAAAACATTATAGTTAAATGTGTAAAAGCAGAAATATTAAATACATCCTTTCCAGATCATAATACAATAAAAATTCTATATGATAAAGGAGCATGGAAACAAAAAGTAAAAACTTATTGGAGACTAAATAACTTAAAGAACCAGTGGACTAAAGAAGAAAACATAGAAACAATAAATAATTTCATTAAAGAGAATGATAATGGCACAACCTACCAAAACCCTATGAGATATAGCAAAAGCAGTAAGTAGAGGAAAATTTATATCTCTAAATTTTTATAGTAGTAAAATAGTGAATGAAAAGATCAATGAAATAGGAATGCAATTTAAAAAAACCTAGAAAGAGAACAAATTAAAAATCTCCAACAAAATATCAGATTAGAAATCCTAACAATTAAAGGTGAGATTAATAAAACTGAGTGTAAGAAAATCATTGAATTAATAAGTAAATCTAGGAGTTGGTTTTATGAAAATATCAATAAATAGATAATCTATTGGTTAATATGATTAAAAAAGAGAGAAGAAAACCAAATCACTAGCATTAAAGATGAAAAGGTTGAATATACCACCAATGAAGATGAAATTAAAGCAATTATTGGGAGTTATTTTGTTCAATTATATGAAAATAAATTTAACAGTGTATGAGAAATGGAAGAATATTTACATAAAAATAAACTACCTAGGGGCAGCTGGGTAGCTCAGTGGAGTGAGAGTCAGGCCTAGAGACAGGAGGTCTTAGGTTCAAACCTGGCCTCAGCCACTTCCCAGCTGTGTGACCCTGGGCAAGTCACTTGACCCCCATTGCCCACCCTTACCAATCTTCCACCTATGAGACAATACACTGAAGTACAAGGGTTAAAAAAAAAAAACAAACAAAAAAATAAACTACCTAGATTTTCAGAGGAAGAAACATAATATCTAAATAAACCTATTTTAAACAAATAAATAGAAAAAGCCAAAGATGAACTCCCTAAGAAAAAAGCATCAGGACCATTGGATTTACAAATGAATTGTATCAAATATTTAAAGACTGACTAATTCCAATATTAAATTAACTATATGAAATTACAGGTAAAGAAGTTTTGCTAGGAAGTAGGAAATCTTTTAACCTTATACTAAAATGTCTAAATAACCCCCCCCAAAAAACTTTGTAGCTTCTTTTTTTCCATATTATTATTTGCATTAGGGTGATTGCTTAGATTCTACATCCCCAATCATGTCTTCATCAACCCATGTGATCAAGCAGTTGTTTTTCTTTTCTTTTGTATTTCAACTTCCAATGTTCTTTCTCTGGATGTGAATAGTATTCTTTCTCATAAGTCCCTCAGAATTGTCCTGGATCATTGCATTGCTTTTGTAGTTTCTTCTTGTCTGCCAAGGCAGACCTAGACTTATCTACTCTCACTGACTAAATATAATAATTTCTATCTAACCAAACTATTCTAATTAATAAAATCTTCTTTAACCCCCTTAAAGTAATCTACGAATCAAACTGTCAAATATAACTGTTACAATCTCTTGGCTAACAGAATCTCTTGGCAGAGAGACACTGACCCAAACAAGCCTTGGGTCCAATTCAGAGAGAGTGGACCTCAGAGGCCCCTCTGGCAGCTGCTTCTCCCTTCAGGAGAAAAGCTCTTAGTAAAAATACTCTTTCTCAGCTTTGCATGTGTATATCATACTCTCAAAGGTAGCTGTCTCACAAGTCACTAACAGATCTTCTTAATCTCAAAGAATGATCCAGCAACCTGCTCCCAAGAAAGTCAGAGACTGGAGCTCAGAACTCACTCAATGCTCTCTTTTATGATAGGCCTCTTAAAGTGACAGAGGATGAGAGTGATCTCCTCTGGCTTCTTAAAGTAATAGAATGAACTGAATAAAACTTCCTCTAACATAAAACTTCCTGCTCTTAATGAGACAGAACGAACTTAATAAAACTCCTTATAACAATAACTATGTGAAAAAATGCTCTAAATCACTGCTAATTAGAGAAATGCAAACCAAATTCTGAGATATCATCTCACACCCATCAGACTGGTTAAAATGATAAAAGGAAAACAGTTATAAATGTTGGTTGGAATGTGTAAAAATGGGGGTACTAATACACTGTTGATGGAGCTGTGAACTGATCCAACCATTTTGGAAAGCAATTTGAAATTATATTCAGAGAGTTATAAAATTGAATATACCCTTAGACCCAGCAATATCACTCCTAGGTCTGTTTCCCAAGGAGATCAAAGGAAAAGGGGAAAAAATATATGTTCCAAAGTGCTTATAGCAGCTCTTTTTGTGGTGGCAAAACATTAGAAATTTAGGGGATGCCCATAAATTGTGGAATGACTAAACAAATTGTGGTATATACTGCTGTTCATAAGAAGTGAGGAGCAGGTTAATTTTTTTAAAACCTGGAAAGAACTACACAAGATAATGAAAAGAGAAAGGAGTTGAACCAAGAGAACATTATATACAGCTACAGGATTAATATTGGAAGAATAAATTGTGAATGTTACCTGCAGACAGTGAACTGAAAGGTGAAAACATGAAAATCTTAATTTGTATGAATATGTTGGTTTCCTAGATGATACCTTCTGAGATCTGAGAGGGTGAGGAGGAGCTAAGACACTTATAGATGGGATTTATTATGTAGATATAAAGAAAAGTTAGCTAAACATATAAGAGATTTATGATTTCATTTGTGCACGATCTTCTTTTTCTTTGTATGTGGAAATGTTTGTTTTATTTTTTTTAATTTGGAATAAAAAAGTAAAATCTGGTAAAAAAAAGAAAGTATGCCTTTAATCCCTGCTAATAAAAATCTGAGGCTGGTAGGAGGGATTATGCACACTTTTGAGTCTATAATAAATAAAATGAGATAATATTTGCAAGATGCTTAGCACAGTGTCTAGCACATACTAGGTACTATATAAATTTTAGTTGTTATTACTATTATTTTTTTAGTCATTGGAATTGTAGTGATCTGAACTCTGCCAGTCTGGTCAAATACGTAGTCTTAATCTTAAAAAGAAAAAGAAATGTATATACAATTTAGTAACTATAAGTATAGCTCCAAATTGCTTTTGAGAATAACTGGACCAATTCACAATACCAGTATCCATAATTACTGTTTTCTCACATCCCCTTCAATATTTGTCATTTTCCTCCTCTTATCAGCTTTGCCAAGCTGACGAGTATGAAGTAGAACCTCAGAGTTGCTTTAATAGGCATTTTTCTAGTTATTAATGTTCCTTAGTATTTTTTCAAAAAGTTATTGATTTGAAAATTGTCTGTTTATATCTTTTGACCATTTATCATTTGAGGAATAGATCTTATTCTTATCATTTGAATTAGTCCTTCATGTAACAAGTCTGGATCAATTTGTTGTCAATTTGGAGTCAAAATAAGTATATTTCTTTTTTAATACTCTATTTTCCCAATTATATATAATAACAATTTTCAACATGTGTTTACCAAACTTATAAGTTCTAAATTGTCTCCCTCCCTCTTTTTTCTCCCCACTTCTGGAAATGGTAAACAATTTGATCTGGGTTATACATGTATTATCATGCAAAACATGCTTCCATATTGGTCATTGTTGTAAGAGACTACACATATAAAACCAAAATCCCATAATAAAAACACAAATAAACTAAAGAGAAAAAGAATATGCTTAGATCTTCATTCTAACTCCAACGGTTTTCTCTGGAGGTGGACAGCATTTATTGTCATTGTCTTAAGAGCTTCAGAATTGTCTTGCATCGTTGTATTGCTCAGAATAGCACATCTGATCGTCATATATTGCTATTATTGTATACAATGTTTTCTTGGTTCTACTTATTTTACTCTGTGTCAGTTCATGTAGCTATTTCCAGCCTTTTGTGAAATCATCCTGTTCATTATTTTTTAAAACATAATAGATTTCTATCACCATCATATACCACAATTTGATCAACCATTCCCCAATTGATGCACATCCCTTCAATTTCCAGTTTTTGCCACCACTAAAAGAGTGGCTATAAATACTTCTGTACATATAGATCCTTTTACTTTTTTGGTGCATAACTTAATTTAAGCAACTTATTGTTCTCATTATATTGGCTTATGAGCAATTGATATTTCTTCAATTTTTCCAACATTTTCTCAACTTTTAGGTCATTTTTTTCTATAAATAGTGCTTTGCATTTGCATTCATATGGTTCCTATGTGGATGATAGTAATTTATACATTTAGTAGTTATTTTTAATGGAATTTTTCTTCCTCCTGGATTTCATTAGTAATCTAGAGAAAAGCTGATGACATGTATTTGTTTTATATCCTACTGTTTTGTTAAATTTGTTAATTTTTACTAATACCCTTACCTTCTGTCTTAGAAATGTCTTCTAAGACAGAGGGGCAAGGGCTAGGCAAATAGGGTTAGGTGACTTGCCCAGGGTCACACAGCTAGAAAGTTCTGAGACCAGATCTAAAATCTGATCTTTCTGATTCTAGGACTTGCACTCTATCTACTGTGCTACTCAGCTGGCCTAGTTGTCAATTATTTAAATTAATTTTAGCTGGTTTTCTAGGTTCTCTAAGTAAACTATATCATCTACAAAAAGTAATAAATCTGTTTCCATTCTGCCTCTGCTTTATCTTTTCTTTTCTTTCCTTGTCTTATTGCTGTGCCTAGAACTAGTTAAATAGTAGTTATGATAATGAACAATCTTGCTTTACCTTTGATCTTACTGGAAAGTTTATTCAGATCATATTTAATGCTGGCTTGGCTTAGATAGATATTACCATATTAAGGAAAAGTCAATTTATTCTTATTTTTTTTCCAGTGCTTTTGCCATATTAATTACTATAACAAAATTTGTTATTCTTATTAACATAGTTTATTTTGTCCATAGCTTTTCTTAATATTAAACCAGCCCTATATGTCTGGTTTAAAACCAATCTGCTCCTAGTGATTTTTTTGATATGTTACCATTCTTTTTAAAATTTAAATTCAAATAATTTTATTATATAAAATTTTACAAAACAAGCATTTCCGTATACAAGGAAAAAGAAGACTGTACACATATGAAATAACCAATCTCCTATATGCTGAGCTTACTTTTTTCATATCTACATCTAATAAAATTCATCCACAAGGGTCCAAGACCCTCCTCACCCTCAATGCATGACATAAGATATGGTCAGGGATATCAACATGTACACAGAAATTAAGTCTTTCATGGCTCACTTTTATGTTCACTTTCTGGAGGTAACATTCACAGTTTTTTCTTCCAGCATTAATTCTTTGGCTTTGTAAAATCTTCTCCAGTTCTACTCATTTCACTGTTCATTGTCTCATGTAGCTCTTTCCAAGTTTTTAAAAGAATCGGTCAGCTCATCATTTCTTAAGGTGCAGTAGTATTTCATTACAATCATATACCAAAACGTATTTAGATATTCCTTAATTGACGGGTATCCCCTCATTTTCCAATTCTTTGCCACCACAAAGAGAATTGCTATAAATATTTTGGAGATATGGATTCTTTTCATTTTTCCCAGATCTCCTTGGGAAACAGACCCAGCAATGGTACTGGTGGTGTGTGAATTTAATATAAATTGTACCCCTCTTTTTTTTTAATCTTTCCACAATGAACAGAAAATTCTGTATTTAATATGCACAACAGAAAGGGGATGAAATTGTCAAGGGACACAGAAGAAATCAGAGCCAAAAGAACCCTATACACAACACAACTGTGTAACTGAAGACAATATCAAGTATTTTCTACAATGGAGAATTTTTTTGGGGGGGTGGCATTCCAATTTTTTTAAATTAAATTAAATTAAAATTTTATTTAAATATTTTATTTTTTTTAAACAAATTTTCCATGGTTACATGAATGATGTTTTTACTTTCCCCTTCATCCCCCCTTCAGCCTCCCCATATCCAATGCCCATTTCCACTGGTTTTAACATGTGTCATCAATCAAGACTTATTTCCATATTATTGATAGTTACATTGGTGGGTTTGTTTCAAGTCTACATCCCCAATCATGTCCGCATCAACCCATGCGTTCAAGTGGTTGTTTTTTCTTCTGTGTTTCTACTCCTTTTCCTATGGAAAAGAAAAGAGTTCTTTTCCATACGTCCCTCCAGATTGTCCTGGGTCATTGCATTACTGCTAGTACAGAAGTCCATTACATTCGATTTTACCATGGTGTATCAGTTTCTGTGTATAATGTTCTTCTGGCTCGGCTCCTTTCACTCCGCATCAATTCCTGGAGATCTTTCCAGTTCACATGGAATTCCTCCATTTCATTATTCCTTTGAGCACAATAGTATTCCATCACTAGCAGATATCACAATTTGTTCAGCCATTCCCCAATTGAAGGACATACCCTCATTTTCCAGTTTTTTTGCCACCACAAAAAGCATGGCTATAAATATTTTTGTACAAGTCTGTTTATCTATGATTTCTGTGGGGTACAAACCTGGCAATGCTATGGCTGGCTTGAAGGGCAGGTAGTCTTTTAGAGCTCTTTGGGCATAATTCCAAATTGTCATCCAGAATGGTTGGATCAGTTCACAACTCCACCAGCAATGCATTAACGTTCCAATTTGGCCACATCTCCTCTAACATTCATTACTCTCCCCTTCTTTCATTTTAGCCAATCTGCTAGGTGTGAGGTGGTACCTTAGAGTTGTTTTGATTTGCATTTCTCTAATTATTAGAGATTTAGAACACTTTCTCATGTGCTTATTGATAGTTTTGATTTCTTTATCTGAAAATTGCCTATTCATATTCCTTGCCCATTTATCAATTGTGGAATGGCTTGATTTTTTTATACAATTGATTTAGCTCCTTGTATATTTGAGTGTGTACCCCTCTTTTTTAAAAAGGAAAGTTTCGAAAGTCCATTTTGGTTGGGATTGGTCCCACTCTTGGATTGAGCGTGCATGCATACTAGGGGAGGATACCAGAGGTTTTGTAGCTCCATGGACTCCTGGAAGAAACTTATTCCTTGACCCCCAGTGACATCCAGAAGACTACCCTCTGACCTGGACTGAGGTCAAGTCTGTCTAAGCAGAAAGACCCAGATGGAGTGGCATCAATAGCTTTATAAGGGAGGGGACTGAGGAAGCAAGAAGAGTTTTGAAGGGGTATTTGGATCTTGACTCTTGGCCTGGAGACTTTTCCTGACCCAGTAGCTTTTGGCCAGCGAAGAGACGTTAGGCAAACTCAGATTAGTTAGGCACAATACTCAAACTTTTACTACCTAATAAATAACTACAAATTAGTATACGATCTCTAGAGAATTTTAATTATACTGAGTCTGAGGGTTATACACCAGTTTATAACTCTCTGAGTGTAATACCAACTTGCTCTCCGGAATGGTTGGATCAGTTCACAGTTCCACCAACAGCATATTAGTGTCCCTATTTTCCCACATCCCCTCCATCATTTGTCATTTTACCTTTTGTCATTTTATCCAATCTGATGCATGTGGGGAGATATCTCAGAGTTGTTTTGGTTTGTATTTCTTTGATTAGTAGTTGTTATAGTTTTTTGCTGATTATCTAAAATTTTTGTGTCTACTTATTGGTTGATACTTTTATTTTTCTGTATTGATTCTCTTTAGCTTTGGTATTAAGGCCATATTTGAATAACAGGATGATTTTGGCTGCATGCCTTCTTTTCCTGTTTTTATAAATACTTTCTGTTATCCTGGACTTCATTATTCTTTGACTATTAGATTTACTTATAAATCCATCTGATGCCAGATTCTTTTCTCAGAAATCTCATTTTTGTTTTTCTGTGTTGGTTTTTTTTATCTTTTTCCCCCCTGAAATGGTGCTATTAAAATTCTCTGTTTCTTGTTCTGTAAATCTGGATATTTTATATTTTTGTATACAATTGTTTCATTTAAGTTTTTCTTCTTACCAGCATACAGTCAGTAAAATAATTTCTTTTTTTCTTCTTCCTTTTTTGTTCCTCTAAGGTCCTTTCCAGCTCTAAAAATGTGATTAAATACATGGACTCCTAATGTGAAAACTTATCTCAGTGAAGCAGATCCAAAGCTTTGGTCTTCAAAATATGCCTGGGGGCACTAAAAGGTTAAATTACTTGTCCATAACTATGAAGCTAATCTGTGTTGGAGATAGGATTTCCACCTAGATATTCCTGATACCATGACTGAATCTTCTCTTTTCACTTTGAAAATATTTTTTACTTTCCCAATTATATGTAATGTAAATCTTTTACATATCTTTTCTGAAATTATTATATCTAAATTTCTCCTTCCCTTCCTTCCCTTACCCTCTCACAGATGGTAAGCAACTTCATCTGGGTTATACATGTATGATCTTGCAAAACATATTTCTATATTAGTCATATTGTGAGAGAATATGTAGAACCTACACCCCAAAATAAAAACACAAATAAAAAAAGTGAAAAATAGTATACTTCAGTCTGCATTCAGATCAGTTCTTTCTATGGAAGTGAATAACATTCTTTGACATAAATTCCTTCAGAATTGCTTTGGAGCATTTTATTGCTCAAAATAATATTTCACAGTTGATCATTGTTCAATATTGCTATTACTTTGTTCTGTTTCACTCTGTATCAGTTTGTGTAGGTCTTTCTAGGTTTTTCTGAGATCATTCTGCTTATCATTTCTTATAATTCATTAGTATTCCATCATAATTGTATACTACAACTTGTTCAGCCATTCCCCAATTGATGGATATCACCTCATCTTCCAGTTCTTTGCCACCACAAAAAGAGTTGCTATAAACATTTTTATACAAATATGTCCCTTTCTCTCTTATTTTAATCTGGTAGAGATCTAGTGGTATTACTGGATTGAAAGATACGCATAGTTTTATAGTCCTTGGACATAGTTCTGAATTGTCCTCTAGAATGGTTGGATCTATTCACAACACCAACAATGCATTAGTGTCCCTATTTTCCCTCATCCTTTCCAACATTTACAATTTTCCTCTTATTGGACAATCTGACAGGTATGAGGTGGTACCTTAGAGTTGTTTTAATTTGCACTTTTCTAATCAAGAATGACTTAGATCCTTTCTTCATATGACTATAGTTAACTTTGATTTCTTCATCAGAAAACTTTCTGTTCATATCCTTTAACCATTTGTCAATTGGGGAATGATGTGCTCTTATTAATTTGACTTAGTTCTCCATATATTTGAGAAATAAGGCCTTTATCTGAGAAATTTGCTGCACAATCCCCCCTCCCACCCCCACTTGTTGTTTCCCTTCTAAATTTTGATTGCATTGGTTTGGTTTGTACCAAAATTTTTAAATTACATCTTATACTAACTGTGTACTCCCCTCCATCCTATTTTCCCTTTTTGTTCCTGTTCTTTCTCTCTTCACTCTATCTCTCCTCACAAGTGTTTTGCTTCTAAATGCTGCCTTCCCATCATCCTCCCTTCTAGTAGTCCACCTCCTTTTCTTTTTTCAAATGTCTTGTGCTGCATTATGAATTATTTGTAAAGTTACTTTTCTGTAAACTTGGGAGGAGTATTCTCAGAGGTACCTCATATTCTTATCTCAGTCTGGAATCAAGTCACCTAGTCCTTTGAGAAAAGCAGCTAATTGCTCTGGTATCTCTTATTTAGAAATGAAGTTGATGAGCAGTATACCTCCAGGGGAGAACACTCAGTTCCACTCCTCCTGCCCTTTGCTTAGAGGGAAATGTTTTACAATTTCCACATTTTGTCTGAGTATAATGCCCCCCCAATCAGTCAATCAACTAGATTTATTAAGCATTTATCATGTGCTAGGCTTTTTTTTTTTTTGCTAAATGTGGGG
Organism: Gracilinanus agilis; assembly: GCF_016433145.1. Classification (NCBI taxonomy): domain Eukaryota; kingdom Metazoa; phylum Chordata; class Mammalia; order Didelphimorphia; family Didelphidae; genus Gracilinanus; species Gracilinanus agilis. The sequence continues at coordinate 526,199,727 of NC_058132.1, forward strand.
ATACAGAGAAAGGGAAATAAAATCAAAATTCATATAACAGTCCTCACTTTCAAGGAGCTCACTTTGTACCACAGGAGACAACATGCAAATGATTATGCATAAGCAAGCTATAACCAGTATAAACTGGAAGTAATCTAAGAGAGAAGACACTAAAATGAAAGATTACAAAAAGGCTTTTTGTGGAAGGTGAGACTTTAGTTGAGACTTGGAGGGAGTCAGGAAGTGAAGATGAGGAAAGAGTTCCAAGCATGGGAGATAGGGAAAATGCTTGGAATGGGGGAGACAGAGGATGCCATGTGAAAAAAAAAAACAGAGGTCAGTATCAACAAATTGCAGAATACATGGAGTGGAGTAAGATGTAAGGAGATGGGAAATAAAGAAGAAGGGCTTTAAAATCCAGAGAATTTTTATTTGATCCTGGAGGTAATAGGAAACAACTGGAGTTCATTGAATGGGGATGTTTGGAGAAAATTAGAAATGTCTAGAAGAGGAAAGGGTTTAGGGGGTATGTAATTTCTGTTTGAGGAATGTTGAGTTCGTGTTGTTTCTAGAACATCCACTTTGAAATATCCAGTAGGCAATTGGTGACATGGGACTGAAACTTAGGGGAGGGACAATGGATTAATACTCAAAGGCTACCTATTTATGACATGTGGACTTTGATGGAGCCTATGCTTTCATGGGGAACCTTGAATTAAAAACCAACAATAACACAAATGCTTTATTGAAGAGTTATTACTAAAGATTAACATTGACTAGTATGAAATGAGAGCTAGGGAGTTGGGGACAAATCATTTTGTGCTTTTTGTTTTTTTGACTAATCTTTAAAATATGTTGGACCCTCTTTGAAGCTTAACAAAGCTATTAACTTCTTGGTGATATGTTTTTGAGCAATGTGGACTCTGTCTCCATTCTGTTTGCTCTCTATAAACAACGGGTCAGATTGATTTAATGTCAAGTTCCTGGAGGGTGGCCAGAAGGGTGAGAGGACTGACAATCACACCCTATGCAGTCCACCTGACAGAATTAGGGGAGGGGTGCTTAGTGTGGAGAAGAAAAGACTTAGGGTAAGAGTTGGTGGTGGTAGCTGTTTTTAAGTATTTAAAATATTGTTGCTCTGCTTGATCCCAAAAGGCAAAATTTGGTTCAATATAAAGACTTCCTAACATTTAGAATTATCCTAAAATGGTGGGTTGGCTGGGAAGGTCATGATCTCATCATGGGGGCTGAATGACCACCTATTAGGAATACCATAGAGTGGATATCTAATATACTGGTTAGACAAGATAAGTGATGATGAGTAGGTATCTGGTCAAATATTGTTTAGACAAGATGACTGAAAAAGAAAGAGAAAGAAACAAATGAAAGAAAAACAAAAAAGAAAATAACAAATTTTCAAGAAAAATTGTTGTTTAGTCATTTTCGTTGTGTCTGACTCTTTGCAACTCCATTTTAAGTTTTCTTGGCAAAGATGCTAAAGTGATTTGTTATTTTCTTCTCCAACTCATTTTATAGATGAAGAAACTAAGCAAATAGGGTTAAAATATTTGCTCAAGACATAGCTATTAAGTGTCTGAGGCTGGAGTTGAATTCAGGTCTTCCTGACCCCGGGCCCAATGCTCTATCCTCTGCTCCACCTAGATTGTACTTCCAGCTTTAATATTCTAGTTTTAGCATATGTGTTTAAATGTAACAGAATTAGAAATAAGATTTTATTTGTATCTTATTTATTGTTATGATAACTTATGTTTATAAAGCACTTTATAGTAGTTTCCCTTATTCCCAGATCTCAGGGTTAGGGTTAGGTAATGAACATTGGATTTGGCATTGTAGATGTTATGATGAATTTTGTCCCTGATATTTAACATTTGTATGATTTTCATTTTTCTGAATCTGTTTCCTCATCTATAAAATGAGGAAAGTCATCTAAGGTAACACTAAAGGTCTCTTTTAGCTCTAAACACTATTATCAAAGTGTTTCCCCCTACTCTTTCATTTCCTCATGGAAGAAAAAAGGAGAGAGAAGGTATTTTATAATAGAAGTGGGGGATAGAGTGAAGAATGGTATGGAGGCCAGGGTAACTGGATCATAAAATATAAGTGTGGGGAAGAAAGTGTAAGAAGACTGGAAAGGTAGGAAGGGGCCAGGTTATAAAGAGTTTTAAAAGACAAACAATGGATTTTGCGTTTGGTCTTGGAGGCAATAGGAGCCGTCTAAGTTGATTGAATGGTGGGATAACATGATCAAAGATGCACTTTAGAAAGATAACTTTTATAACTAAGTGGAGGATTGACAACTGGGGGTGAGACTTGAGGCAGGGAGGTCAACTAGTAGGCTCATGCAATAGTTCAGGCTTGAAGTAATAAGGGTATGCACTAGGGTGGTAGCAGTGTCAGATAGAAAGGGATACATACAAGAGATGTTAGGAAAGTAGAATTGATAGGACTTGGCAATAGATTTGATAAGGTTCTGTATGTATGCGTGTGTATATGTGTGTGTGTGTGTTGAGAGAGAGAGAGAGAGAGAGAGAGAAAGAGAGGAGAAATGAGTTTGTGTGTGGACGTGCGTGTGTGTGTGTGTGTGTGTGTGTGTGTGTGTGTGTGAGAGACAGAGAGAGAGAGAGAGAGAGAGAGAGAGAGAGAGAGAGAGAGAGAGAGGAGAGGAGAAATGAGTTTGTGTGTGTGAGATAGACAGGGAGAGACAAGTTGAGGATAATAGGTAGCTTATAAGATTGCATGAGTGGAAAAATGGTGGCACTCTGGAAAGTAAGAGGGAATTTAAGAACTAGGGAGGAGGGAGTTTGTGGGATTGGAGATAATGAATGTGATCTCCTTGGAAGTAAGGTCAATCTTGCTTTTCTATTTATTTTCCCTGATATTTAGCACATAAGTTCTTAATAAGTGCCTTTTCATACATTACTAATTCCATTGCTAGCAGTAGGCATATCCATTTCTTCACTCTTGGTCCCACTAAGAGGACTAGTGAATGAAACCACATTGAAGACTACTATTGCAAAAGAGCTCTGAAAATGATGAGTTAAAAGGTATACCTCAGTTCAAAGACCTGTATTATCTGCTACTGTGGATGGAGGCTGTCTGGTGGATAACTTGGGCTTGGGAATTTTGAGCAAAATTCTGGGCTAAAGTCATTTGGATGTGGCTATACTAAGTTCAATACCAATATGGTAAGCCCCCAGGAGAAGAGGACCAGTAGACTGCCAAAGGAGATACCTGGCTCAGGTTAGAAATGGAGCATGGCAAAGCTTCTGAACGTATATGCACAAGAGAGTGGGACCAATGAATAACTATTGCACTTTTAGCCTGAACAAGATAAGGACAACCATTGTCCCTCCACCCATAAAAAAAGTGTACCTCTTAAAATTGCCTATGAGATACTTGGAAGAGGAAATTGTCTTTATCTACAGATAGTAAAAATGAGTAACAGAAGGACAGAAACAACTTAGCCAGGCCAATTTGCCATGACAGGGCTGCAGTTTAGACTGTCTCCTGCTTCCTGCTCTTTTGAGCCATGACACATAAAGATCTACTTAGAAAAGAACTACCTGTCTCTGGGGAAGAATATTTCTCCTCCCTCAGCAATTGGGGACCAAAAACATATCTTCTAAAAACTGCAACTTGCTGAGCTTTAAAAAAGCACAAATGTATTTCATAATCTGATTCAAACAAGAAGTATGAATAATGAATAATAAAGAATGAATAATCAACTATTTATACATTTTTAGAAAAGCAGACTTTATTGGTTTTATTGACATATTTCTATACAAAAACTAACACACGGGAATACCAGGACATACATATGTACACTCATATGCATACACAATGCCTTGATTTCCAACACAAGTAATTTTTCTCCTTAAAAAAAATTTGAACGAAGGGAAAAAAAAATCACCAAATAACTATCCCACTCAACCCACAAAAGGAAGAAGATATGTATTACTGAGGCAGTTTTAGAAAAAAGTGGAGACGGTCCAGGACCTAGAACAAGAAGTGTTCATTCTAAAGCCCATCAGGTGGAAATGTACCTCTGTTATGAGCAACAATGTAGAACTGAATGCTAGTTGATAATTAAGTGGTAGGTTTTCCTTGGTATCTGAGGCTCTCTTTCAAAGAGAGTGGGAATAAATTAGTTTGGCCAGACCTCTTTGTGCCTAATAAACCTAAGGAAAGATTTCTGGTATGTGAGATGGACTTTGGCATTTCCCCCATAGGCCAAGTTTGGGCTGAGGAAGGAATCTGTTTGTTGCTCAGCTCTATCCTTTGGGGTTAATGCTGAACTCTGAGTCTCCTTACATTGCATTCTTTACCAAACTAAATTAAATGATTGTCTTTTCCCACTGGACCCCCCTCAGAGGGGTTTACATATTTGATACTATTATAGAATCTTGCCAAAATGCAAATACTTGAAAGCAACCAGGAAAGGATTTCTAGAAGGAAAGCCTCCCTATTAAGAAATAAAGAGGCTACCTTTCTAAATGTTGCCTCCTTCATATTTTAAAAATAAAAGAAAATAAAGTTCTTAAGGAAGACAGAATTTACTCTCTGGAAGATATCACAATCAAATCCCAGAGGATAATTAGCACAGCTCATTATTCATTCAAGAAATATTTGCCAGGATACCCAAATTATAATACAAGGTTTCTATCATAAAGGAATTATAGTCTATCAGAAGAGGAGAAGATAGATGCAAAAATAGTGTAATCTCATCTTGAAAATTCAAAGTGTTATAACAGAGATACAAAGTGCTAGGGCTAGGTCATTCCAGGGATGGGGATGAAGGGGTGAGTTCTTGCTAGAGAAATCAGACAAAGCCTTATGGAAAAAGTAGTATCTGATTTGGACTCTGTATAGTTGGGTAAGATTTCAAAAATGGAAAATGTTTAAGGTAAGGTGGGGACAGTAAAGAAGAGCATACCAGTAAGGGCATAAATGCAGGGCATATTCAAGAAATATTAATTAAAGCAGTATATAGAATGTATTGTATTTAATAGAATGTAAACTCCTAGAGAGCATTCTTATCTTTGTATCCCTAGTGTATAGCATCGTACACAATAGGCACTCAATAAATGCTTAATTCATCAGTTCATTATGTACTGGGTTGTTTGTTTCCTCCTGGAAAGCTAGAAGAGTGGAAAAACCAATTCCTAATTCTCAGTCCTCCAAATTAATTCATTTGGGTATAATACAAATATTGAAGAAAATTATAGCTGTGTGTATATCAGCGAGAGTGGTGATTTAGAAGGGCTTATGTAAAAGAATGCTATCCACATTGAGAGAAGGAACTATGGGAGTAGAAATGCAAAAGCAAAACATATATCACTTATCACTTGTATATATGGGAATGTGATTTGGGTTTAAAAGATAGCTCTAATGAATAATATGGAAATAGGTATCAAGTGACAACATGTGTACAACCCAGTAGAATTGCTTGTCAGCTCTGGGAGGGGAGAGGGAAGAGAGAAGGGAAAGAAAATGAATTATGTAAACATGGAAAAAATATTCTAAAAGATAAATAATTTTTTAAAAAGAGTGGTGATTTAAAAAAAATCTCTTCATTGTTTGATGAAATAAGCATGTATTATTTAGAAGGAACCCACAGAAAAACAAATTTCTATATTTTGGTAGACAACTCAGATATGAAGAGAGATTAAAGATTGACTTCAGGTTCAGGAAGTTCAAATCCTATCTCTGGTATATGTGAACTTGACCAAGTACCTTTTATACTCTTTGTGACCCTGGAAACTCTTAAATTTCAAATGAATTTCTGACCTGTTCAGTGAAGAAAATTTCTACAAAGAAGTTCCCTAGATGAGTTAATCATAGGTCAAGATCAAATAAATAAACCAATTATTTAACCATACAATGAATAAATAAATAAGGTCAGTTGTGTAGATTTTGCCCAGGTAGCCCCTGCCATACATGAAGTTTAAAGAAAACAGAATCATGGACTACAGAGTGAAACCATTCAATCACTAATTTAATGAGAGCTTGCCAAATCAGAGCACTAGGTAATAGTGGGGGAGGAAAGAGTATTACAAAAGAAGTAATAGAAATTGTCCCTATCCCGGAAGTCCTCAGCATCTAATGAGAGTCAGAACAAAGCCAAAGGAACACCTGTAGGAACAAAACACCTTGTCCTACAGTGATCAGCTGTGCCATTATGTACATCTACAACCAAAACAGTTTAAGGTTCACCTTAGGAGAAGTGATGATGAGAAGAAATTCACTAAGATGACAGTCCAACTTCTCTCCCAGTGTCTCAGATATGTTTGGGTTATGTCAAGCACCTTTGGAATTCACCTATAACTCCTTCAAACCATTATATAGAAGTAGTGTAAATTTGGGACCTTCTCAAACTTCAGTTAAGGTCTTGTTTTCTGCACCAATGAACGTACTTAATCTTCTACTGTCTCTTTATCTTGATCAATGTGTAAGTAATGGCATTAAAAAAACTTTTTTTGATACTAGCAATTACTTGAAATCAACACTATACAGATAGTTCTTCCATAATATGACATGGATTTCCAAAAAGCATCTTGATTTGCAAAATCACAACAAAAGTTCCCTATAGTTTATAGGGAAGAGGAGGCTGCAATACAATGATCAAAAACTTTGTAACATGTAAAAATATATGACTCCAGTTTAAAATGATAACACAATATAATGCTTCTTAAATGGTTAAGAAATACATAATTACTACTATAGAGAATTGGTCCCCAGCCTTAGGTTGCTGCTTTGCCTGTGTCCATGGCCCATGCCTATACCATGGGCAGGTCAAAATTCCTGGTAGAAAGGAGTCAGGTAGAGTTGGGGGTAGTAACAACTATCCCTTCTTGGCTTATAGTCCCTACTGCGCCAGAAGATATACAATAAATATGGCACTTGACCTTGATAAAAGCCTAATTTGCTTGTGAAAGTGGACAATGGAAAGGTTGTACTTTGTGAGTTATTGTAAAGAAGTATAATATTCTGCATTTTTTATATTTCTCATAGAAGCAAACTAGAAATTTGAATTATTTTTGAACTATTCCCTAATAATGCGTTGGAATAAATTCTTATTTTCAAAGCATAGGTTATAGCAGAACTGACTTTATTGTTCCTTTCAAAATATTTCTTGGAATGACCTAGGACAATTCTGAGGGATTTATGGAAACGAACGCTACCCACATTCGGAGGAAAAACTACAGGAGTGGAAACATAGAAGAAAAACAACTACTTGAACACATGGGTTGATGCTGACATGATTGGGGATGTAGACTCGAAAGGACCACACCAATGCAACTGTCAATAATATGGAAATAGGTCTTAATCGATAACACATGTTAAAACCAGTGGAAATGCGTGTCGGCTATGGGGAGGATTGGGGGTGGGGAAGGGGAAAGTAAGAACATGAATCATGTAACCATGGAAAATTTTTCTTAAAAAAATAAATAAATATATTTTATTTTTTATTTTAATATTTTTAATAATATTTATTATTTTAATAAAAATAAAAATATTCCCCCAGGGGGCAGTTGGGTGGCTCAGTGGATTGAGAGCCAGGCCTAGAGACTAGGAGGCCCTGGGTTCAAATCTGACCTTAGACACTTCCCAGCTGTGTAACCCTTGGCAAGTCACTTAACCCCCATTGCCTAGCCCTTACCACTCTCCTGCCTTGGAACTATTACATAGCATTGATTCCAAGTTGGGAGGTAAGAGTTTAAATAAATAAAAAAATTTTAAAAAATATATTTCTTGGAGGCATATTGCAAATATCTTTTAGAAAGTCTCTGAGATACCTAAAAGCTATTGACTACAACTATCTTCAGAGTTCTAGGGGTAACTAAGAAACTGAGATTTCTAATCCTTTAGCTCCTGAGTACCCACTTGCTCTGGTCCCTATGCTCAATCAACCTGTAAGACTTTATTACTTTTATAAAGGGTTATTTTTTAAAAGTGGCAGAGTAAGAAAAATAATTTCAAAACATTTCTCCAAAACTCTCATGCACACTCTCTTCTTATACACACAAAGTACCTGGGGACAATGGTAATAAGGCATACGTGTAGAGAACAAATGTAACCAAGGGGTGCCTCTCAATTCTTAGTCCCAGAAGTCATTTTCTTCCTTTGCAGAGTTCTCATAAATTTCCTTTTAGGTGTAAGTCTCTGCTAGACTCTATGGATCAGTACCTTTCTGATCCATTGCCAACAATTCTTTCTGTCAAAGAGGGTCACAATTTTCAGATGACTTTCTTTCCATTTCCATCTTAAGGTATTCCCTCTGTTGTCAGTCTCTACTATTCTGGTGGACTCTGCTACTGATTACAGTTGCTGGTGGGACAATTGGAGGCAATGATGGAACTTCTAGTTACCTGAAATGTTTTTTTTTTCCTTTTTCAGAATCTTCATTCACTTAATATTAGGGAAGAACTGACACAAAAGGGGAAAAAAGGTGTTATGCCTAAAGGCCACATGATGAATGGATGAGAGATAGAGAAACTGCCCTCTTTCACTCTCAGCATATCCTTGCCATATTTGGTGATCAGGAAATAAAAGATACTGAGAAATCATTGTCTTCCTTTCCTGTATGAACTCTGTCCTGGCTCAATGCCTCTTTAGTCATTGGCTTTTCCAGCTCTGTAACCAATTAAAAAATTTTGTCATCACACCATACCAGCTCCCTCAATCACTTATGGCTGGAAACAGGTTTTCCAAAATTCCACACTTTGGATTAAAATCAAGTAAAGAATATCTTCACATGATCTTGGGAATCTGAGCTTCAATTTCAAACCCATGTTTTCTAATCCCTAGATTATTACTCTTTCCTCCTTATTTCAATTTCCCTCAAATTGAATATCCTAACCAAATAAATTGTGGTAAATGGGGCTTTGAGTTTGGCTTTGTTAGAGATTTTGGAAACAACATATGCACCATTTATGTTTGTATTCATATGAATGTATTTGTGTCTAAAATATAAACTGTGGGATGTTAGCAATGGGTAGTTTAAGTGGGGCACACTTCATGAGAGAATGACTTTAACATCTGCTTTTAAATTTCTTTTTTGGAAAAAGTAGAGGCACATATTGAAGTGAACTAAAGATTTGTACAGAACCGAGTTTTTATTGAAGCCAGCTTTATAACATGTTGCTATTCTCTATGTTGTTATATTTTCTTAGATTTCAGAGAGATCGCCCTCTTCATACAATTTGCCGGTGTGAACCAAATTTAGTAACTGTATCATCTTGGGAATCTGAGCTTCATTTTCTTCAATGGCAGAATGAAAGATAATAATCTTTTGTACTATCTAAGGGAGACTTACTTGGGATCAAATTCTACCTTTAACGATTACTGGCTATGTAAAACTGAGCAAGGGTCTTAACTTTGCTGAGTCTTGATTTCTCTATCTGTAAAATGGGGATAAGAAAACCCATAGTGTCTACCTCACAGGGTTGTTATAAACTCAAAATTAGAGAATGTTTATGAAGCACTGTATTATTAGATCAAAAGGAGTCAATTATTATAAATCATTTATGACATTATAGCCCTGGTCCTTTGTCTTGGCCAAAGCACAATCACTCTTGTCTTAGCCATTGTATCAGTCAAGAGTATGTTTCCATTTCAAATGCAATCTATGCACAAAAGATAGCAGGGAATTGAACCCAAGATTTTGGCACCTTTCTACCTTTATTGTTGTTGCTATTCCATCATTTTAGTTGTGTCTGATTCTTTGCAACCCCATTTGGGGTTTTCTTGGCAAAGATCCTGGAGTAATTTTCCATTTCCTTCTCCAGCTTATTTTGCAGATGAGGAAACTGAGACAGAGTTAAGTTACTTACCTAGGTTCACACGGCTAGTTAGTGTCTGAGGTCAGATTTGAACTCAGGAAGATACATTTCCTTGATTCTAAGCCCAATATTCTATCCACTGTACCACCTAGCTGCCTCGTCTACCTTTATATACATTAGTGTTAAAGAATTTTCTAAGACACTGAAAAATCGAGTGGCTTGCCCAGTGTCAACAACACAAGTGTCAGAGTCAAAATTTGAACCCAGGATTTCCTTACTCTGGGGGCAGCTCTCTCTACTCCTCCAGATTTCTTCCTAGCCACAAGAGAAAGTAATTCTCCTAGGCTTTCCAGCAGGGATGTGAAGTGGTCTTTTAAAATATGATTACTTAGTTTATTCCTATAAAACAAATTATTTTATCACTTGATAATTAGTTGGAAATCAGTCATGCTCTTTGCCACAATTATGCCATGTTATGTATATAATAGTGAAAGAAATGCTTATTGGCCTGAGAAAGGAAACAAAGAAACCAATCATGATATTTTATAAGTTCATATCAAACTACAGGTAAAAATATCTATAGAAAAGGAAAAAATAGTTAAAATAATTCATTAACATTTTAGCTATTTGAAAGGAATGTAAGAAAACATTGAAGACTGAATTGTAAAAGGACTTTTGGGACATGGGTAGAAGAGAATGAGAATAATTTTCATAAAGAGGATACTCTTTTTATTTACAGCTACTTTACTTTGGGCAGATTCTAGATGATGGGAACCTGACCACTGGAGAGGAAACGTGTTAAGTGAACCTTGTAACTAGGAATAATGCTGCCTATCAGTGTTACTCATTTACAACTGTGTTTGTGCTTAACTTGCTTTTTTTTTTGGTTTTTATATGTTTTCCTGTATTGGATTTACAGATATACATCATAAAGGAGCTGATATATCCTGCCACTTCACGTGTACTTTGCAGTCATTTTTTTTCATTCTTGCAGTGCCTAATACATCAATACATCAAGTATCTGTGATTTTGTAGATAGGTGAACGCCCTCCTCCAATTCAAGGGCAACCACTTTTAATTTAATAGGCTGGGGACAGGGGCTGGACCCGTGACTTCACTGGTTTTTGTAGGAAACTCCTGGATGAGGCAACACCCTCTGTTAATACAAGTTTTTTAACTTCTCAGAAACTTATGGTGTTCCTTATCTAGAGCAGAGGTGTCAAACTCAATGCTTCTGGGCCACTAGCCCCACAAAACTCCTGAGGGCTATAGAATCAGATTAAAATGTAATTAGGAAATGTCTAACCAAACAAAAAAATTATAATTAACATAGATGATGTTTATTTGTGGTTTTCTAAATCAATATGAAGGATACCATACTTTTTGAGTTTGAAACTCAAAAAGCACTAAGATATTAAATGACTTGCTGAAGGTTATATAGCTAGTATGTATCAAGGATCAGACTTGAAACAAGATCTTCCTTACTCCAAGGACTGCTTTTTGGATACTGCACCTTTTTTGTCTAATATATAGTAAATGTTTAATAATTGATGATTGAATTTGAATTTCATTCAAAAATAAGTGTATGTGATGATATAAATTGGGAAACATTGGAAACATTGCTGAAGGTAAATAAATACTTAAGGAATATATCTTGAGTGGAATATTTTAATATTTTGTATTCACAACATCTCAGAACCTCGGAGTTGAAATGGAGAACAAATCATCTAACCTAACCCAAAGCTAAAGAAGAAACCCTTTAGGAACTTTTTATAGAAGGAAAAAAGTCATCTGACCTTTCAAGTAGCACTTTTACACAGAAGAGACTTATTCGACTTAATAAAGCCCTTTTACATTGGTTGTGAACATTTTTAAGTGGACAACAATCAAACGCTTTTTGTGGGTTAAAGGCTTCAGACAGCCAAGAAGGGAAAAGACTGAGAGAAGGCCATTGGATGTGGTGATTAAGAGATCACTAGAAATACTGGAAAGAACAGTTTTGATTGAATAAGGATGTCAGAAGTCTAACCATGGAGAGTTAAGAAGGCATTGAGAAAAGAAGTACAAGTGCCTATTATAAATGGCTTTTTCAAGGAACTTAGGAATAAAAATGTTAATAGTGTAATTATAATAGTTTTGAGACCCAAAGGAAACATCTCTTAATTTTGTTGTTAGCACTGCCACTAGATTGTCTAGGCCTGCTTTGGCTCCTCTGATTGGTGGACATCAGAGCCATATTTTTTATTTCTTCTACCTCCCTGGCCTTCTGAGCTTCCCTCAATTGCTTTTTAAGCTCAGCAATCTCTCGATCTTTTTCAGAGTTTCTAGATGGTTTAGAGTCACTATCCTTTGAGTCATGGACATAAGCTGCTGGATTTCTCAGTTCTTCAATGGGCATGGTCTCCCATTGTGGGCAATGCAGTCTAAAATAGGTTTGAATGTAATTTTGACTCCCTTTCACAAATTGCCTCCTGATATGCTGAATGTTGTCTTTAGCAGTCATGTCCCTGAACCCTAGAATAGTCTCTCCAGCTTCCAGCAGTCTGTCTAGGTATAAGCTTGGATGTTCCTCCTCCCTCTGCTTTAACTTTTCAAATGAGCCCCATGCATTTGATTGTTTGGCATGGAGTCTCATCGCCTCTTCCAAGTCCTCCCTGCATCTCCTAAGATATGTCATGTTTGCATGAGATGACAGCTCTAGATCTTGATGTTGCTCAGGCCACGATGCTAAATTGGGATTGTTTCTTGTTTCTGCAAGAAATTTAGCTTTTTCACTTGGGGTAAATAGCTCTGTTAAAAGGAGTTCCACATCTTCAAAATTCGGATTATACAGCCTGACTGCCTGTTTGAATTCCTTTATTGCCTTATGTGGATTTACAAAGAACTGGGGGAAACCTCCTTTTTAAAATCTCTAGATTCCCTCCAGTAAATGGTTTATAGCCTTTAACGTGTATAATCCCAGCATCCAGTTGTACTATTGTTCTGTCTGTAATGGGAAGTATTGTTACAGGAGCTGCCTCTGCCCCTGCAACTTCTTGCTTTTCTGGGTTGTCCTTTTTAATCTCTTGTTGTTTTTCACCCCCTTTCTTTGTTGTGACCGTGCTTTCTATAATTTCCAGCTGCATAATTGTCCTTGCATCTAGTTCTTTCCCCTCCCTTATTTGTTTGTTAATTTCTATTAGCGTCTTCATATATTCCAACATCTGTTCCATAACTGGGTCAGTTACTTCAGTGTTTCCAAAGGTAAAAGCCAGTATCTTTCTTAAAATCATTAGGGCTCCTGGGGGCAGCTGGGTAGCTCAATGGAGTGAGAGTCAGGCCTAGAGACAGGAGGTCCTAGGTTCAAACCCGGCCTCAGCTACTTCCCAGCTGTGTGACCCTGGGCAAGTCACTTGACCCCCATTGCCCACCCTTACCAGTCTTCCACCTATGAGACAATACACTGAAGTACAAGGGTTTAAAAAAAAAGAAATATGAAAAAAATCATTAGGGCTCCATAACAAGTGGCAGTCATGGCTATGCCTGTTGGTACATAAGCCAATGCCTCCCCAACTGTAATTGTCAGCCACAGATAAGTGTCATAAAATTCTATTATTGATCTAAAAAATTGGGGAACAGTGACAAACCAAAATGTAGCACAGGGTTGCCAAATCCCATAAATTAAAACAGCAGAGCACCCCAAGGTAACGATTGCTCTATTGAACATGTTGGCCATCTATCTCTTCTCCACTAGGTCCTATAGTACAAATCCTAGGCTGGCTGGCCAAAACTGTTATGATGATAATAACAGATAGTTTGGAAAAGCAGATAAATGAGTCAGGGACAAATAGAGCTTTAAGTCAAGAGCCAGAGATGAGGAAAGGAGGGGGCTAAACACTCCTGGATCTCAAACCTCTCCCCCTTTAACTGCTACTGCTTCAGTTGGTATGAAGACAAGAATGAGATTCTTCTGGTAAGTTTCAGTTATGGCTGAAACCCCAATGATATTCCTTTTCTTTAATTTATATTCCTCTCAGGTCAGTTAGAGGAGATATAGAAGCTAGCTATCTAATTTGAGGACAGAGAAGATCTTCTTAAACTGACAGCCAACAGGATTCAATCTAAACATTCAGACTGAGTTGTGAGTATCCCCCAAATAACTACCAGGCACAGATTTGAAGATGAGTTATATTAGGAAATAACAAGGAAACCTAGAAAGGGTAAATGAGGGTTTTAGGATAATGAGAGGAGATCCTGAACTGAACTGTTAAGTAGAGGCTGCCCTTCCCCCTCCCCACAAGAGGGGATGAAGCATTTAACTGAAACTGGCTCTCTTGCTACTGATAAATATCTTTACTCTCTAATCACTAAGTAATTATATAATTATATTAATGAAGAACAGTAATAACAAACAGGCTAACCCTATGAAAAGAAACCACTGGCTTATGCTACAATGGCCACCTCAGGAGAAACCCCAAGTCAGGAGTAGCAAGCAGAGTGTCTGCTCACATCCACTCCCACAAATTAACTGTCCCCGACCCTTCTCAACTGCCTCCTCACCCAAAGTTCTCCAGGGGGGTCCCCTGGAATTCTGGGTGAGGCTATCCCTGTACCTTTGCAGGGATACCATGCTTTGCATCTCCACACGGTAGAGTGTAATTATAATAGTTTTGAGACCCCAGTTAAAAAAATTTCTTGTAGTTATAAGGATTTAAGCATAAATTTGGTTCTCTGCTTGTAATTTGAATTTGTGTTTCTCTCTAGATAAATTTTCATTCCTTTATAATTTAGGCAAAGCATCAGATTAAAAGGTAAAGAAAAAAATAGAGTATGTTACAGGATCTATTAATGGACAGGAACTAGGAAGGCAATTTGGTTGAAGAGCAGACCTGTTTATTTCACTTCCTTTAATCCTTGAGAGGTGGGTATAACTGGTAATTTCAGTTCAAGTCTACTACTCTGAGATGGCCTTCCTTGATTCCTCCTTTTTCTTTCCTACATTAGCTTTACTTTTTCTTTCTCCTTTAATACATTGCCCTTGTGCCAAGGATTCTTTCTGACTCGTTGAGATCCAGGTCTCATTTCTTCCTCTCGGTCTATTTCTTGAAGATTGTGTTTCTTTTTGAGCTTTGGGATGTGACTCAATTCCTATGTCTGTCTAAAAGATCTTGATTATCCTAAATCACTCTTAAGACTAAGGAAATGTCTGACTAACCAGGATAGAGGTTTTTAACTTTAATGCTAGAAGGTTGCCTTATTTGTAATCTTGAGTTTAGTCCCCCCCCCAGGAGACACCAATAAGCTATTTGAATATATTTTGTTTCTATATCTGTCTAAGAATTCTCTAAGCCTTGAGGTGAATAAATGCTATACTGTATCATATATACATTCTGTAGCTTAAATACTTATATGGGAGCTGGGAATCCTATTTACACTTGGAAAGACCTAAATATACTCTGAGTACACTAGGAAATATTTGTGGAACAACATTAAATATATTAGGAAAATATAGGACCTCTTGTCCTTTAATCCATTCAAGTTTTAGAAAGCTCTTTCCTTGTGTTACGCCTATACAAGACAGGTAGTAACCCTTTTGGTGATCCATGTGAGCCCAGAGTCTTTTGGTAGGAAATAAAGAGGAGATGCTGGACCACAAGTTACATACTGTTAAGATAGCCATTGGTAAGATTATAATCTAAAATGAAAATCTTTGTGATAAAAATGACAACAGCATTATTATTCCATTTAACAATTAAAGGTTTTCCTAATAGATCCAAGAAATGAAAAAAAAAAACACAACTCTGCCTCTTCTCGCAGTTTAGTCAATAAATTATAAATACATACTGTGCTTATCTCTCTCTATAGAAGGCCTTCTCAAGTTACCATTAAATTAAAAAGTAGAAGAAGTTGTACTGTTGTGGGACAGGTAGAATCTGAAACAGGCGAGGAAAAAAAATCGAACTTCTGAGCACTTTGATTTATTAAGCAATGCATATCAGTTGCATAACAAATAGGGACCCAGACTTCTCAACTTGGCATTGGGTCCTGAAAACAGAGGGAGACAGATTTTTAGGCATTAAAAGGAAACAATAAATAGGATATAAAGCAAGGTGCAAGATTAGGTAATCTGAGGAAAGATTAGGAGACTTCCAAGTTGGGAGGGGGGACAAGTGAGTTTAGAGAGTTGGGAGGGGGAAGAACTAAAAGGTGCGATTCCCTGAAATCAGAAAAAAAAGAGATGTTCTACTCCCCTTAAGCATTATTCAATCAAAGGAACAAGGAAACAGTAACTGACTGACCACTACAGGGCCAGTTGTCAGATAAGACATATGTGTTATTTGAGATGTATAATTGTGAGAAAACTTTGCATCAGTCTTTGGATCTTTTGGGGTTTCTGGTCAGCATTATCTAAGGAACAGGCAGAGGAACTACAGTTTCCAAGCCATGCAGAGCCAGGTTAAAATAATACAATAAGGTCTTTTTCCAGTTCCCATAATTGAATAAAGTTTTCTCACAAGACAGAAGAAATTAGACTAGACTTATAATTGGATAGAAAGGGAACTGAGAAGGATCTAGAACTGAGTGGCGTCAGTGTGGTTCATCAGTTCCCTAATTCCCTAATTTCCTAGCTATGATTTTCAGTTCCAGAAAAGCCCTTCAAAAGGAAAGCAATTTTGGCTTTGTTTTTTTTTCCCTTGCGTCTTTCAATTGCATTTATAAAATCATGAAGATGAATCTTCCGACATTTCTTATTTTTCCATGAAAGCAAGCTATTTTTAGAAAAAATGTTACCTACAAAGTTTAATTCATAGAAACATAAATTTAGATCTGGAAGGGGACCTTGGGGGTCAATCTAGTCTAACTCTTTAAAAGATGTCATTTACAAAGTCCACTTCATAGAATCATTGATTTAGACTTGGAAGGGACCTTAGCGGTCATTTAGTGTAACTCTCTTATTTTACAGAGGAGGAAACAGAGAAGAAATTACTCACCCAACATCATCTAGGTAGTGAATGGCAGAGCTCAGATGGGAATTCAAATCTTCCAGCTTGAAATTCAGCATTATACATATCATCTCAGATTAAAATACTTTTTTTCTCACAAAAATCTTTTTTTCAAATGTAAATTTGTTGCAAATTTCTTATTGTTTCATTATAATCATTTAGTCCTTGGCAAGTTTTAAAATTTTATGCCAAACATTCAATGCTTCAGTTGATGATAAGGGATAGAAAAAAACATAATCTTATGAATCCTTAATAATTATGTAGATATGAGTTTCTAGTATTAAAAATCACTTTTTAAATAGAAACAGAAAATTAATATGAAGGGTAACTCATGTTTTCTTTTAAATTTCCAAAAAAAATTTATCATTAATAATGAAGATTATATTATAAATATAAAAAGTATAAGTATATTACATAAGTATAATAATAACTTTATTAATAATAAAGAAGAAGTAGCTTTACAAAGTGTTATTATTTTAATAGGTATGGGAATTTTCTTTCCTTTCTGTTCTATTTTCTGCACTGCTGCCAAATCTATTCTTTTAAAACACAGGTTTGACTATGTCACTTACCTATTTACACATCTACAAAGGCTTCTTATTACCTTTAGGATCAAAGGTGAATTCTTCAACCTGACATCTAAAAACTTTCCCAGAGAACAAGGACTTTTTTTGTTTGTTTGTTTGTTTGTTTCTATATCCCCAACAATTAGCTCTGTACCTGGCATAGAGTAGGTTTTTAATAATTTCGTGGCACAGCAAAGTGGTGTAGTTGGCAGAGGTTGGCTTGGAGTCAAGAGTTCCTGATTTTCAATATGGCCTCAGACATTTTCTAGCTGTGACTCTAGGCAAGTCTCTTAATCCCAATTATCTTGCCTTTGCCACTCTTTTGCCTTTGAACAGATAATTAGTATTAATTCTAAGACAGAAGTTAAGATGTTTATTTTTTAAAAGGAAGAAAATATATGGAGTCACTTTAGGTTTATGTTGTATTTACTTACTAGTACACATAAAATATCCCTTCAGTTGAATAAGATGAGGACAGGGACTATTTCTTTTTAAATTTTTTTTCCTCTCAAGTTCCTAGTGTGTAATTGGCACTTAATAAATGTCTGCTGAATTAAATTGGATTAATTCATTGAATGTTCTTAAGATCAATGTACCCAAAGAAAATTAAATTAATATAAGTTGGAAAAAATGATTATATTGAAAAAACTCTCTCAGGAAATTTCTGGTAAAATTATGAAATACAAGCTATATAGGGAAATGACAACTATATAAGAATACAATCCATTCTTCAAAACATAAATGGTTGAAAGCTATTGAAAGTCAGTTCTAACAAGAAGAAATAGTTATCATTAACTATATTAAAGAATCTTCTAAATCTTTAATAATAAGAAGAATGTGAATTAAAACAAATTTGAAGGTGAACTCAAAATCATCAGATTGGCAAAGATGACAAAAAAAAGGAAAAGGAAAATTGTTGGAGGGACTCTAAGAAAATAGGCACACGAATGTATAGAGCTGTAGTAGAGCAATTTGGAATTATGCCAAAAGAAATCACTAAACTGTGTCCTTTGACTTAGTAGTTACCATTGGTATATAATTCAAAGAGACCAAAGATTGAGGGAAAGGACCAGTATGCACAAACATATTGATAGTAGCACTTTTTGTTAAAGCAGAGAAAAAAGAGTGTCCATTAATTGGGGAATGGTTAAATGAAATGTGATTTGTGAATTAAATTGAATATTATTGTTCTGTAAGAAATAATGAAAGGGATTAAATCTGGAAAGACTTTCATGAACTGATTCATACTGAAGTGAGGAAAACCATCTAGATGATACAATGGCAAGAGCTGCACCTGGAGTCAGGAAGACCTGAGTTCAAACTTGAACTCAGATGCTTACTAACTACAAATTTAGGTAAGTTACTTGACTTATCTTCTGCTTGTCTCTTTTTCTTTAACTGTAAAATGGGGATAGTAATAGCACCTACCTCCTGGGGTTGTTTGTGATTTTATTTAAAAGGAGAATAAATGGCACCCCTAGATAGGAGGAGATTTGGCAAATAAGAGTGAAAAGGGTTAATTGTGCATCCAAGAGGAATTGGGGAGTGAAAGCAGTTTAAGGGATAGGTCAGTGACAGCTTTAGGAAAAAGATGTCTCGTTGCTATTTGCTGTTGTTCAGTCATTTTAGTCATGTTTGATTGCGACCACATTTGAGATTTTCTTGGCAAAGCTACTGGAGTACTTTGTCATTTTCTTCTGCAGCTCATTTTACAGATAAGGAAACTGAGGCATGCAGGATTAAGTGACTTGCCCAGGATCATGCAGCTAGTAAGTATCTGAGGTCATCTTTGAACCCATGAAGATGAATCTTCCTGACACCAGGCTTGGAATTCTATCCATCATGCCATTTAGTTGGCCCAAGGAGAAGCAGGTATATGGGGGCAGAAGTGCTGTGATCAGACCTATACTTTAGGAAAATTACTTTGGTGGCTATACAAACAATAATTTGGAATGAGGAGAGACTTGAGCTAGGGAGCCAACATAGGAGCCCATTGCCCAAGTCAAAGTGAGAGATGACAAAAGTCCATTATTGTAGGTCAGTACGTGGGTGACTAGAGAGAAGGCAATGTATTGTGAGAGATATAGAGAAAGAAACAGTAAGACTAGACGAGTGAATGAGAAGTTGAAGGCAACACTGACATTGCAAACAATTGTAAGGATGGTGTTGCCCTCTTCATAATAAGGAAGTGGAGAAGATGAGTGAGTTTTACAGGAAAGATGAGTCCTGTAAATATTTGTGTACAAAAATGATCATTTTTGTTTAGTTTGATCCTATCAGCTAAAACTAGATGTAAAGGATGGAAATTTTGTTGTGTATTTTTTAAAATTTTATAATAAAATTTTTTTCCATGGTTACATGATTCATGTTTTTACTCTTCCCTCCACCCACCCACCCCCACCTCCCATAGCCAACATGCATTTCCACTGTTTTTTACATGTGTCATAGATCAAGACCTAGTTCCATATTGTTGATAGTTGCACTGGGGTGGTCGCTTAGAATCTACATCCCCAATCATGTTCGCATCAACCCATGTGTTCAAGCAGTTGTTTTTCTTCTCTGTTTCTACTGCTATAGTTTTAAGGATGGAAATTTTGGAGAAACAGATTTTAGCTTGCTATAAGGAGGAAAAGATACCTACTAGGACTGTCGAGAAGTTTTCAAAATGTAGGGAATTCCCCATGACTTCAAGCTGTAATGGTGAGGCACCAGGGATGTTAATTATTATTATTAAAATGTAACTAAATGGTTTGTGGGTACACACTGGGTTGAAGGAGAGACAGGACCAACCAGGATAGGGAGACCAGGGTTTACTGCCAAGCTGTTAACTGTCACAGGAATGGCAGTTGGCCCTACAGTCACCCAGCTCACCCTAGGCCAGGGTCTATGGAACCAGCAGGCAAAGGTAAAAGTTTATACAGTTTAATTGAGGGAAATAATAATTGAAGAATGGGAATAAGGGATTCTATACTTAAAACCTAAGGGCAAACCACAGGGGGTAGGGAAGGACTTAACTACACTATCCTATTGACCTAAGCCAGGCAGGGCCCAAAGAAAGCAGTACTGAAGTCACAGGGAAAACTTCTTCAAACATGGTTCCAGCCAGGTTGGGTCAGCTCAGCTAAAGGGCCTGAAGGTGACTTGGGGGTCTCATGATAAATCCAAGGATAGTCACAGGATGCCAAGAGCCAACTCCACCAGGTGATCCAAGGTACCCAGGTAGGGAGAGTGAGTTTGCAATTCTGTCCACCAGATCCCAAACCACTTCCCACTTGGTGCAGCTCTGCAGGTCTTGTCCACTTGCTGAAAGCCTCCACCTCTCAGGATCCCAGGGAATCTGGATGCAGTTTTTCCCTAACTCTGAGATCTCCCAGGGTTAGCAACAGTTTTGTCCCAACCACTAATGGAGTCTCTCTCAGAGCACAAGCCCCACTTCCTGCTCCTTCATTCCATCTTGGAATCCTCCAGCCCTTCCTGCTAGGTCCAACACTATTACTAACTTAATTGCTAAATAAACCCTCACAACAAAGGAAAGGCTCATTTATTCAAGGAGTTGTAAGAGATTCCTGATCAAATGCAAGTTGATCTAGATAGCTGCTAAGGTTCCTTCCATGTTCTCACCTAGAATTCTCTCCTGCTTTATCTTTTTGCTTATATTATTTTGCTCGCTATCTTCTCACACACATACTCAGCAGAGGTGTAACTCCATAAGTTTCAAAGCAATTGTCTTCATACAATAGAGAGAGAATTGAGCTGGGAACAAAAGAAATACCTAAGAACAAATGCTGTAAATTTGAAGGTCACATTTACCAATTAGCAACATAAACCAATCTAAGTGTGCTTGGAATTCTCAGCCATAATAATAATAATACACCAACTTTCATCTGAGGTACTTTTACTTCTAGTGCCATAAAAAGGACTGCATGGTACAAAATACGCCATTCTTGGAGAACTACTCTCTTGTCACAACGTGATTTCAGTTACCCAATTTTATAAACTTTTTCCTTTTAGCATTCAAATTTTGTATCCCAGCTCTGGGTCCAAAGGTAACTTTGACCAGACTTATACTGGCCTGACCTCCTATCTATTATTATTTGTTTCCTGAATGACAATGTGTTTTCTGGGCAGGTCTCCAAATGAGATTTTTCAAAATGCCTCCCAATTCTTAAATTGATTGATGCAGCATTCATTTCTAAACTATTAGATCTTTTTTTTTTTATAGTAACTAAGGTGGCAGCTAGGAGGTACAGTGGGTAGGTAGGGTGCTGGGCCTGGAAGTCAGGAAGACCCCTATTCCTCAGTTTAGATCTGGCCTCAGATACTTACTAGCTATGTGACCCCGGGCAAGTCACTTCACCCTGTTTGCCCCAACTTCCTCACCTGCAAAATGAGCTGGAGAAGGAAATGGCAAACTGCACCAGGATCCCTGCCAAGAAAACCTTAAAGGGGTTCACAAAGAGTCAGACACAAGTGATGAAGACTGAACAACAACAATAAAAATAATTAAAGTTGCTTTATTTTTATTTCTTCTCAATTTTTGTGTGTGGGAAAACTTGTTTGTTTTACCTCATTTTACCTTAGAACTTAGGCAATAACAAGAAGGGAAAGAGAGGTTTTTATTTAAAGACATTTATGGGTAACTTGCTCTGGGAAGTATTTTTTAGAGTATATTGTGTTATCTTCTTAATACACAGTAATTTATAAATAAGTAATAGATAATTATGGTTCCTGTTCTCCCACGTTTCCCTTGCTCTCTCTCAACACTAGAATTCTTTCCCTCCTTATCTGTCCCTCCAGTTTCCTTGAAGGCTTAGCTGAAATCCAGCCTTTTGTAAGAAGCCCATATCATCCCTCTTACGGCTACTCTTTCCCTCTAAGATCATCTCCAATTAATCTTGTATATATGTTGTTTGCAATGTTTTCTGCTCCATTAGACTGACACTTCCTTAAGAGCAAGAACTCTTTTTGCCTTTGTTTTTGCCTGCAACCTTTAGCATGGCACTTGGCATATAGTCAACACAGCTTATTGACTTATCAAGAAAGTGAGATTCTTTATAAGTCACTGTTCCAAGTAAACAATGTACTCATCTTTAACCATGAGCAATTATGTATTATTATTTTGCTTACAATATGTATTTACAGATGCTTATGTGTCATCAATATAATTTCCTGGAACTGCAAATTCTTTACCTGGAGGAAGCAGAGAGAGGGGCAGCTTGTTGTTTTCTTTTCCTGTTGAAATACAGTACAGCTTCTGACTAATATGGTAAAGAAAGATTGAAATGTAGTATAGGTGAATGGAAAACAGTGTTTTTGCCTCTTTAGCTTATGTTTCCTTGTGACACAAATTGATTTGAATGCCAAGCTATAAAGGAATTAGGAATGTCTAACTCAAAGTTAGATAATTATCTGGAATGGAGATATTAATATGCTCAAATTTAAGGGTTGAAAAGAAAAGACTTAGCTTTAGCCTGGGGACAATATATTTGGTTTTTTATTAGATCACATAGTGGCCACTAGTAAAGAGCTTTAGGATTGCCCTCATCATGGAGGGATTTTAGTCACTGAACCCTAGTAAATGAGCAGATACAAACAGAGTGACCCTGAAGCTGGTAGCAAGAAAGGAAAGACCATTAACCTGGCAGATTCCAAAAGATCCAGAAGTCACAATAAGAACAGTAAGGCACAGAGAAAAGAACATCTCTAGTGGGAGTAGTTTGATGATCCTCCCAGAAGATCAGCATCACTAGCATGGATTTGCCCTCTATGTATATGCCCTTGCCACACATATTCTGTTCATGTCCCCACTTCAAAAGCCCCCCCTATGCTGTAATATTCACCCCAGTAATAATATACTTGTTTCTGAATGTGCCTGCCCTAGATTTATGGGGAGTAATGTTCTATTGAAACTCTTCTTGGGTGACTAGATAGCTTAGTGGATTGAGAGGCAGGCCTAAAGAAAGGAGGTCCTGGATTCAAATATGACCTCAGACACTTCTTAACTGTGTGACCTAGACAAAACAAGAACCCCCATTGGCTCATCCTTTCTGATCTGTCTTTGAATCAACACACAGTATTGATTCTAAGACAGAAGGTAAGGGTTTTTTGTTTATTTTTTTAAGGAAACTTTTCTTATTCCTTTTTTTTTCAAATAATTCTGTCCTCTTTTTACTAGTGAAAAAGTGATTGTGAGTTATGGTTTCAAATGGTTATATAAACCCACAAAGTGCCTTGACTCTGGATTCGCTATTCAGGAGTCCCTAAAATGAAAGGGAAATACCTTAGACACTATAAACAATATTATACAAAAAGTACATTTGAGGCCCAAGAGAGCTCAGGGAAGATTTACTCCAAGAGATGGCATTTGAATTGAACTTTAAAGTATAGGTAGGGATTCAGCAGGGAAATAAAGACAAGACAGAAAGTTTTTTTTATAGCAGACTTTCTTTTCTTTTTTTCCATTTGTATCTCCAGCAGTGCTAGAGATGCTTAAAAAATTAATATCATGTGGATGAAGTACTGCCTGAGTAAGTTTACAAAGTAATAGTCTCTTCTGCTTTAAGGGCAGCATGGAAGGCAGGGAAAGTCACAGCTAAGTTGTCCATCTTTACCAGCTGTGCTTTCCAAGGAAAAATGTCCGTGTTTGGGAGTCAGGAGCATCTCAGAAAACCCTAGGGAATCCAGGAGTTTTGAAAACCTCCTGTTGTGTTCTGTCCCCCTCCCCTTTTTTTGCTTTCTCAGTAGGGAAAACTTATTTTTTCCTTACAACAATAATAAATGATTCTGTTTCAAGGGCAACAACGTAGGCAAAAATTGAGTGGCTTTCAGTTCTTCTGCTAAAAAGTCTGATCCTTGTCTGAATCAGATAAAACTCTACTCCTTAGAAAGCAGTGTCAAAGGTGATGAGAATGGCAAAAAGAGAAATTCCAGAGAAAACATTTTTCAAGATAGAATATCACAAGCTTGACCTTTTACCTCTGGCTTCTGCTTAAGTTTAGGGTAATAACTGCAGCATTCTTTCTGTATTTCCAGAAGTCAAATTTTGGTTCCTGCTGAAGATTCTATACTTTTCATTTTTGCTCAAGCCCTCATGCCCTTGGTTAACACCAGTGGTTGCCATTTAAGAACTTATGTCAATGACTTCAAGTGATCACCACACCCCTGAAGATGAATAAAGGTGGAGACAGAAGGCCCTTCTGTCCCAGATTCACATTGCCTAATCAGGACTTGGAATCTTGTGACCAATCAGTCCTTCAGAAGGTAACAAGTTTCTAGTGTAGGCGAGAGAGGCATCTAAAGTGGAGGTGCAAAAGGCCAAGACTTACAGGAGAAGGTGACACATCTCCATTTTCCTTGCCACCTGTGTTTAGCCCATCTCTCTTGGCACGATCTCAAAACCTATTCTTTCCAATATTCCCATTCATTCTTCCCTTGACTCTTAAAAGGCAAAACCCATGACTGCAAAGACTACTTAATATCCTTCTTTGCTTTGAGCTTTCTCACAGATGCCAAAGCTGCTCTTCCCACACGTGTCATTGGGAAATTTGGTCCCTCACATTGGGGGCAGAGGCTCTCTTATAACCAGCTAGGACGTACTTACTCTGGTCCTCCCTGAGCATCAAATCTTATTCCTTCCTTCCCCTCCTCCCATCTGGAGGGTGGAGCCCCGCCCCGCCCCAGCCTCCTACAATTCCAGCTGACCAGGTAGCTGATCTGGGCTGGGCTTTAACTACACCTTTATAGGAGGAAGAAGAAAAAACAACCAAAGACAAAAAGTCTTCACAGCTCCTCTGTGTTGGCAGTCCTGTAGAGGCACTCCAACCTGCCACCATGGGTAAGTGAGAGGGGGTGGAAACTTGACGAGCGAGAATCAAAAGTTGTGCCGCCTTCTGGAACTTCTCCCTTCTCAATTGCGGAGTCCCGGCTGTCTAAAGACCTCGGCACCTAACTAACGGGTGGGCTAAAGGAGGCGTGGACAAGCTGGAGCTCTCAGAGTTTGAGGGGCTGAAGAGCGCAGGGGATGGTAGTGGAAGTGGGCGCCAGGGTAGCAGCGACCTCGCCTTCCCTCCAGTAGAAGCTAGCCCTGTGCGGTTTCCCACCTCCCTCCACCAGCACTGAGGTTCCTGAACCTCAGGAGCAAGGGTACTTGCTATTGTAGCAAGTAGCAGGTAGTTACCTTCTCCTAGTAGCACGGGGACCCTCTGAATAGCAGCGATCTACTCCCCTCCTCTCTCCCCCAGTACCAAACTTTCCCCTGAGTAGCAGCGAACCCATTACTCAGAGCTCACTCTGAAGAGCAGCGAATTTGCGCTCGCCCTTGGAGTAGCATGGAACTTTCTGAGTGGCAGCGAACTACCCCCCCCCCAACTTGATCCTAGTAGCAGCAAGTCTCCTACTCAGAGGACTCGCCTGTGTCCCCCTAGTAGACGGGAACCCCCTTGGAATGGCACGGAACCCGCTATGGCTATCAGAAACACCCAGAGTAACAGCGAGCTTCCTCTGGCATGTGGGGCTGAAGGGAGGGCTTAGTCCGTTCAAAGTCAGGGCTCAGCCCTCAGCTGGGGAGCCCATTCTCTACCTATCAGAATCAGCCAGCTCGAAGAATCTTTACAATCCCAAATCTGAGATGGGATGCGGGGAGTTGGGTGGGATGGAAAAAACAGGTGCCAGAGAGCACGGAATAGGAGATAGGGATAATGGTGAATCCCAAGAGACCACTGAGGTTATTTAGGGTGGGACCCGAAGTCTAATTCCCTTCCTTCAAAAACTGAAACCGTGTCAGCTGGATTGATTCAATGGATGGGTGCTGGGTTGGCGACACTCAATGGGTCTGCCTGTTTGGGTGACATTAGGCTTTGGCCATCTCCGAGGAGCGAAGAAAGCAACTTTCCCCAGCTATTCTTCCAGAAGGAGATGATGCTTCAGGACTTCTTTTATGATGGAGGTGGGAGTTTGGGGAGAAGGTATGGAGAGAGAAGAGGAGAGCTCAAACTGGTAGAAATCGTATGTGTGTGTGTGTCTGAAGGAGGGAGGAATTAAATTTAACACCCCCTCTTTGTCTAAAAGACTTCTATTTAGTCTTTCCCAGACCGGGCATGCTTTCTACATCCTACAAGCAGTTATGTACTCTGTCAGAAAAGATAGAAAGGAGATGATTCTCACTCTCTTGGGAAGCACTCCACTTTCTGAATAAGCAGTTGTCAGAAAATGCCTTCCTTTGCCAAACTGAAATAACAACAATTGACAACCACGATTGAAGTATCCAAGTAACAACATCAGAAGGTTTTTGTTCTGACTCCTTGCAGGAGAGATGGTTCCTGCAAACCTTTGGAGACAGCTGTCTACTCCCTTGCCACCTTTCTCCTCAAGGCTTCTAGTTCACAATTTTTTTCTAATGTGACATGATTTTCTAACTGGCTGGTATCTTGCACTGTTCTGGATAGACTCCAATTTGTCAGCATTTTTTTTTAAAGTTGGCATCCAGATCTGTCATTCCTGCCTGCTCCCCCCCCCACCCCAGTCTAACTTGGTAAAAGAAATTTTGGCTGTGGTTTTGGTTTTGGTGGGAGGAGATGAAGAAGAAATAAATTTGTCCTGCCAAGACAATGGATAGAAGGGGACAGAAGTAGGAATGAGCTGAAAATGAAATGTTAAGTTTATCCAATATAGATCTTAGAAATACTTAAAACCCAACTCTCACCAGGGTTGAATGAATGCTATCAAATTATGGGCTTGTTTGTCAAAAAGTCGTGCTCTCCAGCAGCTAGGTTTTTATGGTCTTCCCTCTTTAGTTCTCTTATGAACTAAATCTTATCAACTACTCTGCCAGGGAAAAAAAGAATCAGTGATATTTGGGGGTTTTCTTTCAGCGTTCTGGTATTATTTTGCATGCTTTTAAAAACTTTTCTGCACCTACAAAGCATAAGGGTCTCCTGCTCTTACCATCGCTGTAATATTGCATTCAATTTATGGAGAACAGCAAGTCAGCCAGTTGGGATGAAAGATGAAGTGAGTGAGGAAATATACAATATATTTCTGGAAAAGTGGATTGAGACTAGACCATCAAAAGTTTGAAGGCCAAGCCTAGGAATTTCTGTTTTGTCCTCTAGACAGAGACCGACTGGAATTTCTTGAGCAAAAGATTAATGTGGCCCAAACTGTGCTTCAGTTATATTGATTTGGTAGCTGTACGAAGAATGGATTGGAAATGGGAAAGACCAGAAGCACTAAAACTAAGAAGGAAGAGTGAACCTAGGGAATTAAAAGGATGTTAATTAACCTAGAACAGAAATAAGTGAGGGAACAGGAAAGTAGATTTAAGAGGACAAATGAGTTCTAGTTTTGGACATGTTAATTTTGAGGAAGCATATGCAACATCCAGGTGGCAATGTCTGGTAGGAAGAAGTGAAACTTAGATATGAAGGTTGGAAATATAGATAATAGGAGTCATCTACATAGAAATAATCAGTGATATCACTCACAGTGTGTGGCAAGAGAAGGAAGTCAAGAGAACTTTAGGAAATAACTTGGACTTAGGAAGAAGGAATTACATGATCTCATATAGCTTTGGATAGCTTCATCTAGGTTCCCTAGACCAGTGGTGTAAAATTCAAATAGAAATTTGAAGTTAGTGGGAGCTACTACTAATCCTTATATAAAAAATCCCCAGGAACTGTGTTAGTTTTGAAATGTAATGTTATCTTTGTTTTATTATATTTTAATTTATTTTGTTAAAAATTTCCCCAATTATACCTTTCTAAAGTTCTGGCCTCACTAGGGAGTCATGTATTCCAGGATTTCTTCTCTAGATTATTTTAAGTGTAGTCTAAGACCTGTCCCTTAACCATCTACAAGAAACATTAAAGAAATCTTAACAAAGTCTTTGGTTAGCATTGTTTGAGTTATGTGGAAGATGTAAATGAGATAGGTTACATTTTCTTAGATCTTTTCTTTTAGACCTTCTTAGTCCTTTTTCTTAGTCCTCTAGATTTAAAAAATTAGGATATCTTATTTTCCCCAAATATATGTAAAAATGATTTTTAACATTAATTTAAACAATTTTTGAATTCCAAATTCTCTCCCTCATTCCCACTTTCCCTCACTCCCTTATATCCTTCCTCCCTGCCCCCAGATGGTAAGCAATCTGATATAGATTTTACTTGTACAATCATGTAAGGCATTTCCATATTAGTCATTTTGTGGAATAATTCTCAAATTTTATAAAAGGAAAAAAGAAGAAAGTGAAATATAGTATGTTCTGGTCTGTATTCAGACTCTATCAGTTCTTTCTTTAAAGGTAAATGGCTTTTTTTTACAATAAGTCCTTGGGATTGTCTGGTATCACTATATTCCTTAGAATAAGTAGGTCATTTACAGTTGTTCATCAAAAATTTTGCTGAAATTACTAAAAACAATTTTATTTTGGTTCTGCTCATTTCATTTTGCATCAGTTTATTAAATCTTTCCAGGTTTCTCTGAAACCATCTAGCTCATCATTTCTTATAGCACAATAGTATTCCATTACAATCATATTCATGATCTTAGATCTTAAACTGGTAATGAGTATCTCAATTGAACGCTAGAAACTGGGAATGTGTAGAGAAAACTGTTACCTAGAAATGCTTCTAAAGATTTGAAGTATTCTAAAGGCAGTTCTATGTTAGCTTTTATTAACTTTTTTTTTTAATTTTTTTTTAAACCCTTAACTTCTGTGAATTGACTCATAGGTGGAAGAGTGGTCAGGGTAGGCAATGGGGGTCAAGTGACTTGCCCAGGGTCACACAGCTGGGAAGTGGCTGAGGCCGGGTTTGAACCTAGGACCTCCCGTCTCTAGGCCTGACTCTCAATCCACTGAGCTACCCAGCTGCCCCTAGCTTTTATTAACTTTTATACAAATTAGCAGCTCTAGAGTTAGATCCCATGACTTTTTAGGTCTCTTCCACCTTTGAATTTATGTTTTTATGATTCTTAAAGTCTGGAAAGGGTGCAAGGTGATAATAGAAGAGAATCTCTGACTTTCTTTAAGACTCGGCTTGATAATATCTGCATTATAGAGATGTATACCTTTATGTACAATTCACTATTGTAGAATGTATATAGAAATGCTCGTTTTATTTGGTGTTTTAAGTTCAGAAAGAAACAAAGGACAAAAATGGTAGCTCAACTGCTACCTCCTCTAGGAATAATTCTTCATTTCCCCTAGCTTTCGTGCCATCTCATCCATGCCTACCTTCTATTTATTCTTTTTGTTTAGAAGGTATTGATTTTTATGTGAGAATATTGTCTCCTCCATTAGCTCATAAACTCCTTGAGGGCAGGGACTGTTTTTGCCTTTTCTTTGTATTCGTAATTCTTAGTACTGTGCCTGAGTAAACACTTAATAAATGCTTATTCACTGAATTTGCATGAAGTAAACTAAGGATCCTGGGAAACAAATGTAGTATTCATCTCTAGTATAGTTATTCGTATCTCTGTTAGTGGGGACAGTAATCTGATTTTGAGACAGAATAGGAAAATGTAGTGTATGAAAAATATTTAGTTCAAAATTTTGACAAACTGTATTATACTTAAATGTAAATAACAAAATAAATTATTTATGAAGCCAATTTGACATTTTGGTATAGAAATGTGTAGTGAACATTTTACGCCATTATTATTTATAACAACTATTGTGATAATATACATATATCCCCACTTCTGCAAAACAAATAGGTCCTACCATCAATTTTGCAACACTATTTTCCCAATTCTAGCTAATAACCAAAGTGTCTTCATTTACTTAGTTCAGAGCTCTGATCTCAGTGAGGATAATTTCTCAGCAGATTAAGTTAAATACATGAATGGGACAGTATCTTGCCCTATTTTATGCTGGGTGTTATAGTATTGGGTTTTTTGCTAAATATTGGAAATCTGTTATTATAGCTGGGAGTGAGGGTTTGGGACAAGCAGAATTAAGGCAGTAAAATTTAACTTTGAGTCATAGTTTTACTGGGGTCAGTAGAGGTAGAAGGAGACTGAATCTCATCTGGTTGTTGAGTGTGCTAGCAGCAGTGATGTGGAGAAATTACCTCCAGAGCACTTGGGCTATAAATATCCCTGTTAAAGGGAGGTCAGACAAAGATATGAACAGAGGGCTTTGAAGGAAATGGTCAGAAGAGTGGGTAAGAGAACAGAACTGGGACACAAGCCAGGATGTGAGGAACTAGATTGGTGTACCAAATCCAGAGAATTGGGTTGGTGTACCAAATCAACAAAGTCAGACAGGTAATCATGATGACAATACTAATGAACGGGCTTAGGTAAGAAAGAGAGGACAGATCTCCTAAATTCTCATAGGCATTCTGATGACATGATGGAGATCAGTTGCACATTGATGGGGCCTTCACAGAAACAGGTACCTTTTGATTGACTAGTATAACCTGCTAGCCATTTTCTGTCATTGGTCCATTATCTCTAGGACCTATAATATTCTTCTGATGTGCCTTGACACCCTTACAATTTCCTTTATCCCTAGATTACTGTTTTACCCTTTTTTGTGCTATGGGTCCCTTGAATAGTCTATTGAAGCCCATAGACTGCTCTGCATGGACCTTTCATTCTATTCCTTCTGCTTCTTCAGCTGATCACCTCTTCTATCATCTTCTTTTTTTAAAAAATCTTCCTACCTAAAGTAACAAATTGGGGGAAAATCTTTATAACAAAAACCTCTGACAAAGGTCTAATTACTCAAATTAATAAGGAGCTAAATCAATTGTACAAAAAAGAAAGCCATTCCTCAATTGATAAAAGGGCAAGCGACATGAATAGGCAATTTTCAGATAAAGAAATCAAAACTATCAATAAGCACATGAAAAATTGTTCTAAATCTCTTATAATTAGAGAAATGTACATCAAAACAACTCTTGAGGTACCACCTCACACCTAGCAGATTGGATAAAATGACAGCAAAGGAAAGTAATAAGTATTGAAGGGGATGTGGCAAAATAGGGACATTAATGCATTGCTGGTGGAGTTGTTAATTGATCCAACCATTCTGGATGGCAATTTGGAACTATGCTCAAAGGCCTTTAAAAGACTGCCTGCTCTTTGATCCAGCCATACAACTGCTGGGTTTATACCCCAAAGAGATAATAAGGAAAAAGACCTGTACAAAAATATTTATAGCCATGCTTTTTGTGGTGGCAAAAAAATGGAAATCGAGGGTATGCCCTTGAATGAGGGAATGGCTGAACAAATTATGGCATATGCTGGTGATGGAATACTATTGTGCTCAAAGGAATAATAAACTGGAGGAATTCCATGTGAACTGGAAAGACCTCCAGGAACTGATGCAGAGTGAAAGGAGCAGAGCCAGAAGAACATTGTACACAAAAATTGATACGCTGTGGCATAATCGAATGTAATGACTGTCTTCTCTACTAGCAGCAATGCAATGACCCAGGACAATTCTGAGGGACTTATGAGAAAGAATGCTATCCACATCCAGAGAAAGAACTGTGGGAGTAGAAACATAGAAGAAAAACAATTGCTTGATCACATGTGTCAAGGGGGATATGATTGGGGATGTAGACTCTAAGTAATCACCCTAGTACAAATATCAATAATATGTAAATAAGTCTTGATCAATGACACATGTAAAACCCAGTGGAATTGCTCGCTGGCTATGGGAAGAGGGGTGAGAGTAGGGGAGGGAAAGAACATAAATCATGTAATCATGGAAAAATATTCAAAATTAATTAATTAAATAAAAATTTTCAAATTAAAAAAAAATCTTCCTATCTAGAGCTTGCTACATTCCCTCTTGCCTAAAAACATGCCCATGTCTCCTTCATCCTTAAAAATACTGTCATTTGGGGGACAGCCTGGTGGCTCAGTAGATTGAGAGCCATATTAGAGGCATGAGGTCCTAGGTTAAAATCTGGCCTCAGACACTTCCTAACTGTGTGACCCTGGGCAAGTCACTTAACTCCCCCCCTCCCCCATTGCCAAGCCTTTACCATTCTTCTGCCTTTGAATGAGGACACAATATTGGAAGAAAAGGGTTTTAAAAAAAACTTATCATTTGATCATATGATCTCTGTTAGCTTTTGTCCTCTACTTCTCAGTTAAACTCTTTGAAAAAAATGTCTACACTTGGTGCTTCCTCTTCCCCTCACATATCAAAATCTGAATTTAATTTATACCATGAATTTAAGTTCTGCCATGTCAAGTCAACAATACTTTATACTTACTTTGTTCCAGACACTATTCAACACATTAAGTGGGCAAACTAAGGCATAAACAGTCTTTGTTCTCAAGAAGCTCAACATACAAAGAAGATATATATGGAATAAATTGGAGTTAATCTCAAAGAAAAGGTGCTAAGATTAAGAAGGCCAGGGAAAGACTTCTGAAAAAGGCAGACCTCTAGCTGACATTGGAAAGAAGTCAAGGAGGCCAAGAGGTAGAGATGAGTAGGGAGAGAATTCCAGGTATAAAAGCCAGTAAATGTGCATGAAGTTGGAAGGAGTGCTAGATCATAGAGTAAGGAGAGGAGAGTAAGGTGTAAGAATGACAGATTATAAAGGGCTTTCAAAGCCAAACAGGTTTTTATACTCAATTCTGGAGGCAAGATGGAGTGACTGAAATTTATTGAATAGAGAAGAGACATGGTCAGAAATATACCTTAGGAAGGTCACTTTGATAGTTGAATGAAGGAGGGACTAGAGTGGGAAAAGTCTTATAAATTCTATAACCTAAAGGAAGTCATTTAAGTCTTAGTTTCTTTGTTACTTGCATTGTTTAGCCTAGAGGATTAGGTGAAAATGCTATATAAATGTGAACTGTTATTCTTCCAGCCCAAAGTAGTCCACACTCAGAAGACACAATCCTAGCTAGTACTAACCCTCGACATTGAAAGTGTGTTGGGGTGTGTGTGTGTGTGTGTGTATGGGAGGAAGTAAAGATGATTAGGAATATCAAAGAAAAATCAGGTTTATTGCTCGGTAAATTTAACTCATTAGATAGAATTTTACTCTTTGTCGTTTCTGTATTCTCTGATAAAAATTAAGATGTTTAGCTAAGACAGAAAATTTAAATTGGTGAAAATGAGACAAAACTTATAAGTGATATAGTTTAGTTAAGAGTACCTGCCTGCCTTTCATGGAATCATCAGGAGATTTGATTTTTTAAAATTCAATAAAAGAATTTAGAAATGATGGACAATGCTTCACCACAGAAAAATAAAATAATGGAAAATGGGAGAATTAGTACAGGACTAAGAATCAAATATACCAATTAAAAATTTAGATTAAATTTTAGCTTCTTTGAATTATAATGAGCTTGCACATTTTAGAATATTTCAGGGAATTGGTTTATGAGCACTCAGAAAGGAAAACAATATAACAAAATCTCATGTTAGTTTGGGGACAAGCAGAGGAGACTGACTTTATCTCTCATTGGCAGAGTTGCTAGTCTAGGGGATGCCATAGAAATCATCCTGGGATTTTGGCAAGACTTTTAGGATCAAAGCATCATAAACTGGTATTTTGAGCTGTAGCAGACCTTAGATATCATCTAGTCCAGTCCCTTTCAAAGATGAAACATTGAAAACTTATAAGGATTAATCTTTGATCATGTAGGTAGTAAATTGCTGAGCCAGGTTTTGAACCTGTGTTCTGACTCTAAATCCAATATTCTTTCCATTGTTTACACTATAAAGTTTTGCATTTTTTTGAGGAAAAAATGGACAGATGTAGCTCAGATGGAAGTAATTATATGTTGAACACTAAAACCTATGTTATGAACACTAAAACCTGAATGATGTACCCAAAATATTCTGCAAACCTCAAGGTATTATGTAAGTACTAGCAATTATTTTTATTGTTATGAATAGTTTATGTCACCCTGACATAGAAAAGTCTGTAGTAGTGTCACAGATCTGTCCTTAGCCCTTTTCAACATTCTGATCAGATAACTAGATTGCCCCTTTTTATCAGATTTGTGGATGACAAGCCAAAACAATTACTATAGTGGTTAATAGAATTGGACTCCATAAAGATTGGCTAGATAAAAACAATGGACTGAAAAAGATGAAGCAAACAGGTGTCAGTGTAGGGAGCTATACCTGAATTTAAAAAAACCCAAGAACACAAGCATAGTGTGGGGGAAAGTTTTGTAACATAGTTCATGCAAAAAGAGATGGAGAGGAGGATCTTAATGAACTGCAAGCTTAACCATTTCACAGTTATCTAAGATATCCCCCCAATATGAAATGTATGTATTTATGTTTTAATTTGTATCATAGTTATCCATCTATGCAACTTTCTGCTGGGACATATGGCAACAGCCAATCTGAATTCCTAATGAATATCAACACCACCTATTTTATAATCAATTAGTGGTGTGCAAACTATTTGAGAAAAAGTAAAATAATTAATCTATTGACTTATAAATCTTAAAAAACATTAAACATGAAATGTATCCTGTTTTTACTTCTATGTAACTTGTTCTCTGTGTTTTGAAATTGAGATGAGTTTACGTAATTTCATTTTGAGGTCATATATTTTTTAACTCATCATGAAACCATACTTTTATGACATTGGATATGAAGTATTCTTTGACAATTTTCTTTTTCCAAGTCTAGTCTTCATTATAGCTCATAGGTTTGCAGTAGGGTTTAAATCAAGTAAGTTCCCAGAATATTAGAGCACATTTATCTACATCTCTTAGATAAATTTCATAAACTTTTGTGAATTGTAACTGACCTACTTTGGTAGAAGTTTCCTCATCTGAGAGTTCCTATACCTATGAAATCACAGGGCAGGTTCCTGACCCAGCCAGTAGAATATTCTTTTTGAGGAAGGAGCAATAACTAGTGTTTTGATTTTGGCAGAATTAACCTAATAATCAGAAGGTACAATTATCAAGAATGCACTAGTTCGGGACAATTGCTAAAGACTTAAAAAGGGTCCTTACAAAGTTTTCCTAAGAGAAGTCATTCCTTTAAGAGCTAGGCATTCTGAATTCCTATTTGGGGCATTATTCATGCCTTACTTTATGGCTGACCATTCATTTCATTGTTCATAGTTGTTTGTTTACTATTTCCTCTTAAAAAGTAATCAAGGGAGAGGCTAGGAGCCAATACACTGTATTGACTCCAAGATGGAAGGTAAGGGTTTTTAAAAAAAAATTAAAAAAAAAAAAAAAAAGGTAATCAAAGGGGCAGCTGGGTTGCTCAGTGGATTGAGAGTCAGGCTCAGAGATGGGAGGTCCTAGTTTCAAATCTGGTCTCAGACACTCCCTAGCTGTGTGACTCTGGGCAAGCTACTTAACCGCCACTGCCTAGCCCTTACGGCTCTTCTGCCTTAGAACCAATACCCAGTATTAATTCCAAGATGGAAAGTAAGGGTTTAAAAAAAAGTAATCAAGGAAAATGGAAGATAAGCTTTATAACTAATTGTTTATGGCTTAATAGCACTATTGGTTTTTGGTTTTTTTTGGTGAGAAATACATTTAATTTTTATTTTATTTTCTCTCAATCACATGTAAACAAAAATATTTAACATTTATTTTTTAAAATGCTGGCTTCCACATTTTCTCTTCCTCCCTTCCTTCCCCCCTCCCTAAGAAGGCAAGCAATTTGATATAGATTATACATATGTAGTCATATAAAACATTTTCATATTAGCCATTTTGCAAAACCCCCAAAAACACAGAGCAAAAAACCCCCCAAAACAAACAAAAACAAGAACAAACAATTTTTAAAAATGTTTTTCAATCTGCATTCAGACCCATTAGTTCTTTCTCTGGAGATGGATAGCATTTTTCATTATAAAACCTTTGGAGTTATCTTGGATCATTGTATTGCTGAAAAGAATGAGGCTGATCACAGTACAATATTGCTGTTACTGTATGTCATCCTTCTTCATCTGCTCATTTCACTTTGCATCAGCTCATGTAAATCTCCCAGGCTTCTCTGAAAGCATCCTGCTCATCATTTTTTATGGTATTAGCACAAAAGTATTCCATCACAATCATATACCAAAATTAGTTCTATCATTCCCTAATTGATGGGTATACTCTCAGTTTCTAATTTTTACTACCACAAAAAAGAGTGGCTATAATATTTTTGTACATATAGGTCTTTTTAGTTGTTTACTATTGATTTTTTTTAAAAATTCAAATTGCTTTTTAAGAAAATTACTTGTTTGTAACATTTAAAATATTAAGATACTCAGTTAACTTCCTCCCTGCCAGGAAGCATTATTTAACAACAAGATACATTATAAATAAAATTATGTCTTATCTACTTTTATTTATCAAGTAATTTTCTTGAAACCATTTTGTGCCAGGCAGTATGCAAAGTGCAGAGGATATAAACACAAAGAATGAAGCAGTCACTACCCCTTTCAAGAACATACCTTTTAATAGGAGAAGTAATGCATGGGTATGCTTGGAGATGATAGTAGATAGGGAGGAAGGGTACTAGCAGCTGGTAAGGGTAGCAGTAGTCAGGAGAAGTCTCATGTAGAAGCTCATGCTTGAGTTTCTTCTTGAAAGAAGGAGAGAATGCATGGAAACTGTTTTGTAAGTGAAGAGAGCTTAAAGATAAAAACTCTATTAAAAAACCCTACTTAAAGTCATAGGAAGATGGAGATGCATAAAATACTGTGGCTGTGCGAACATTTGGTGCCCATTATGTGCAAGGCAGTATACTAGGATCATAACA
The DNA here is from genome assembly GCF_016433145.1 of Gracilinanus agilis. Taxonomy (NCBI): domain Eukaryota; kingdom Metazoa; phylum Chordata; class Mammalia; order Didelphimorphia; family Didelphidae; genus Gracilinanus; species Gracilinanus agilis. The sequence goes on from NC_058132.1 coordinate 526,236,766, forward strand.
TATGAAGACAAAAAGTCTGATCTCAAAAACCTGGCATTGTACTAGGAGAATACAATACATAAACAGATAAATATATTTATGGTAATCCTCCAGCAACCTGGGCTTCAGTTTTCTCCTTTGCATAATGTTGGGATTGGACTAGATTTTTTTCAGGTTCTTTTTGTCATAAAATTCAACTGTATCATGTGCCCATACACTCTGGATGTTTGAAAGATTCCTTTTTCAATGGGATTCCTCATCTATTAGCTTCAGAAAGTTATACCAAGCAATTGACCTCTTACAAGAGGAGATTAACTGTTTTTGGAAAGAGGCATGCTAAAGTTACCAACACCTTTCATTTTAATGATCCAGGCAGTGGGAAACTAATAGAGAGAGGAAAGAAGGAATGCTAAGGGCAAATTGGATACTGACCACTGAACTACTACTGAACCTTACAGACAGGGAATAGGGTTGGTAATGATTTCTCAAAATGGCAGAGGGGTCATGGATGCTGCAAACTGGTTGTTTCGGATCTCCATCTATAATCAAAGTGAATAGAAGTTCCAATCTGAAATTGATTTATAGTTTCAGTTCTCCTCTGTGTTATTGGGTTTCCTATTCTTATCTATAGCTTCACTTGTAAAATATAATAATTTTAATATTCCCAAGATAAATGCTAAAAATCAGTCTCACTACTTAATTCCTAGGAATTCAGTGCCTTCATGTTACTACTCTGTCTCAAAACATCAATAGAATGAGAAAGAATGTTATCCATATCCAGAGAAAGAATTGTGGGAGCAGCAACACAGAAGAAAAACAATTGCTTGATCACATGGGTCAATGGGGACATAATTGGGGATATAGACTCTAAAAAATCACCGTAGTGCAAATATCAATAATATGGAAATAGGTCTTGATCAATGATACATGTAAAACCCAGTGGTATTGCCCATTGGCTATGGGAGGGAGGTGGGAAGAGGGGAGGGAAAGAATATGAATCATGTAACCATGGAAAATTTTTCTTAATCAATAAAAATTTTTTTTAAAAACATCAATAGAAAACACCATTCTAAGCTCACATGATGTTCTAAGAATCACTTGCCCCCACCTACCCTTCGTACAGTCACACCACACTTCCCTTATGCTTTGTGTTAGGACAAACAAATCTAATAACTCTAGTTTACTATCACTATTTCAACTACTTCATTTAAAGAACATGTTGTCTTATGTTAAAGAACCTACAGAGTAATTTATCTAGGAGAAATCTAAACTGACCCTACTATTATTACAATAAGTCAGAAAAAAAGTCAGCTTCCCAAAAGTTTTTCTTTCTGGAATACTTAACTTGGATAGATATAGATGAAGATAGATAGATAGATAGATAGATAGATAGATAGATAGATAGATAGATAGATAGATAGATATAGCTTGGTGGTCTAAATTATTTTCAGGGGTACAAAAATAGCTCTGTTTTCTGTTTCTCAGACTCACCTTTTTGATATCTTATTACCCAAGTGATACTGCCCTTTCCTTCGTGCTTACTATATTCTTCCATCAACTTTGGAGTACTTGCATTTTAAATTCTTTAATCTGTAATATTTTATGATTTGCTGCCATGGAACTTTAATTGGATAACATGGGTTATTGAGAGTTGGCTTTCATGGCAATGAATGGCTTTGGATCACTGAAAATACCCAGCAACTTGCCAGATAACACATCCAGCTTGATATCTTACTTATAAATTCTGGTCCAGCTCATTGGCCAACTGTCTAGACAAGATGGTTTTTTTTTCTGAACATGTGCTTTTTTATCAGTATATTTGCATTACCCTCCTATGGACAATATTACATTTAAGCAGATCCATTTTTCGAATTATGAACAAATCATGGTACCAAAGAAAACAAGCACATGAGTCAGGACATAAACTTAAAATCTCATAAGCATTAAAACTTACATCTCAAAGTACACATCATCATCTTTGCACTTGAGCTTTCTGTCCCTGATAAGTCTGTTTACCTGTGGTATATTAAGATAAGAAATGCTGACCATAATTATAGGCAATAGATAGTCAGAGGCTCTCCTAAGCTCAGAATCTAACAACCTCTGATCTCTCCTATAAAGAATGTTCTCTTTCAGAGAAGTTGTAAAGGTGGCTACTTAAACCACTATAGGTGGGGCCTCACTTCTATGACAGAGTAGAAGTTTCTTATATTTTAGATCATGAAAAGGCCTTGAGGATTAATTATCCTGATGTTCTCACGTTACATGCGAGAAAACTGATAAAACTTTATTAGTGACATAAAAAAAAAACCACAGCTAGTAAAACCCAGGACCTTAACTTGCCAAATTCAGGATTCTTTCCACAGTGGATATGTTTAATGACTTTGCTTTTTTAGTACTATTTATGATCACTGGTTGATACATATCCACATCAATGATGTTGCAAGCCCAATTCTGTATGAAAACATGTATGTAAGATCCCTCCTCTCTACTGAAACTACTCCTTTAAAGGAAACCATTTAACCCTTTATTGTCAATCATGTTGTGGGTATAATGTGCTCTTCCTTTTTCAAGAAGAAATGACAGAAACCAGGATATTTCACAATTTGATTTTTATGTGTAGGTGGGGCAAGCCTGGCTAAATTCTCAGGGTTTTTCTTTGTTGTTGTTAATCCTCTTTCAACTAGGAAGTTTTTAAAAATGGAAACTTAGCCAAATTGTATTACCCAGTAACATAAATGAGAGATCCTTATTTCCATTTTCCATCTTAAAAATGAACCTAAAATTCACCAAGGTAAAAGTATAACACATCATCTATGGTGTCCTAGAAAGAGTTATTTCATAACTGAAAGATCATACACCATATTCACAGTAATCTAGTCATTGATCAATACATTAGAATTCAAGTTTCAGCATTTATAAAATTAATATGTAAAACATTTTATTTGACTGCCTGGTTTTTACCAATTTTTTTTTCTTCCTTTTTAGGGACGACCAAATTGGTGTGTATATCATTTCAGCTATTTCTTAATGTCTTCCTTTTTCAAGACTTCCATTAACACAAATAATTCTATTATACTCTTAAATTTTTATTAATAATCATCAAGTGGTCTTTAATATCTCTTTTGAATTATGAAAAGATCATACTGACCAGTTAATTTTTATCAAATATTTCATTCAATAAATGCTGTAGCTAAACTATTTTCTTAGACTAGGCTACAGTAGATATGAAATGATTTCAGACAAAGAACTATAAACTTTTAAATTCTGAATTATTGTATAACCTTGAATAAGTAACTAAATAAAACTATCTCCTTTCTTGTCTCTGAGAATATTAATGTGAAATAAATTTGTCTAAGTCCATGACATATACTTAAATTGTATACTAGAATATTTTCTCCCTTTCCTTTTCAGAGTTGCTTTGGTTATCCTATAAGCATCTTTTTCATTATCATCAATGAATTCTGTGAAAGATTTTCCTATTATGGAATGAGAGGTAACTATTTGAATTCATACTCTTACATTAACAGCAACAAATAATTGGATATTTTAACATCCATTTTTTATTTCCTGATCCTTCTACCTACAGCAATTCTTGTTCTATATTTCCAACGTTTCTTTGGATGGGATGATAACCTGTCTACTGCCATCTATCACACATTTGTTGCTTTGTGCTATCTAACACCAGTCCTTGGAGCTCTTATTGCTGACTCATGGCTGGGAAAGTTCAAGTAAGTAGTTTCTATTTCTTCTTTAAGAAAAATTCATATAGTATCCTTTTTAGCGTTTGAGAGTTATAGATTAAACCAAGTATATATACTTTTTCTTTAATGTACATAGAGTTAATCTATATTTTTTGAGAAATGAAATGGACTAATCAATAAACATTTAAGCACATATTATGTATAGGGCATCTTCCTGAGGTACGGATGAGAATGAATATATGGAACATCTTTCCTCATAAGCCTCATAATTTCACTGGAGTTAGAAAGCATATACACAATAGGTTGAAATAACTTTTACTAAATAAGATGGTTCTCTGCATGGTCAAAGAAAATCAAAGGACTTAATTTGAGAAATGAAGGAAGAGGGCATTCTTAGCTGGAAGAATGACTTGAGCAAGGATACAGAGGCTAGAATGTCTGATTTTAATCACATTAAAATAAAAAGTATGCTTTGCCACTTCTTTTTCAATTCAATAGTCATTTCCTATAACATTTGATATTACACGAAGCAGATAGTTATAAAAGATCCCAAAATAATAGTACAAATTAATGTGGATACGGTATCAAGAGCAATTGATGTTTAAGAAATGGAAAATCTTTTTTTGGCATGGGGAAAAGTTTACAAATATAGCTAAAACTTCTTATCCCAACCTTTTCTTTGTTTTATAGAACAATCATCTCATTGTCCATTGTTTATACTGTGGGGCAAGCAATCACTGCCATAAGTTCTATTAATGACCTCTCAGACAATAACCATGATGGAAAGCCTGATAACATCACATTACATGTGTAAGTTGAGACTTATTATTTTATGTAATTTTTTTTCAGCCAACCTGTTTAACTTCATTCCCTCTTGCCCTCTAAAAAAGGGGGCCTATCTTCCATAGTTAAATATTGAAGAAAGAGATCATTCCTGTTGACCATAAGTGGGATCTTGAGCATATCATGTCAGATGGTATTGTTTGTCCTGTGGTTTTGATGTTCCACCTACCTACATATCTTGGTCACAAACAGGCAATATGTATTAGGATCAGACTCTCCTTGAGGCAAATGAAAGATTTCTAGTGATTAAACAGCTTTAGTGTTTAGGCAAACTCGAGTTGTCATTTCTACTTCACTAGTGGGGAAAGTGAGGACGTCTTCCTATTCTCCTTCAAGAGAATTACTTGAAAGTTCATTTTCTGTCCTTGAATCAACCATCTTTTACATGCTATCATTCTATCTGTAAACTTCAGGTCTTCTTCTGGTATCTTGATTCATAGAACTTAACATTTTGCCTCTGTTAGTGTAACCAAACAGAACTAGCTACTACCCAACCCTATTAATCCCAACAGTGATTTTTAGCTGATCTTGTCATAGAGACTTTAGCTCAACTATTCCTTATAATGTAAACTCACTTAGTCACATTTTTGTGTAACCAATCAATGGCAATAGATACAGTATGCCTGTATCATCCATATAGATATGTTGTTTGCTGGTTGGAGAGAAGATATATTGTATGCTACTAAGGACAAACTTTGTAGGAATCAGAATTTCACTCAATTTCCTCAATAAATATTTAAGCCAGCTCTGTGTCACCATATCAAAGACCGCAGAAAGGGAGGATTGTTATGAAGAGAGAAGAAACTACCCTTCAATATTTGAGCCCCTTCTATGCTACCATACTTAATATTGCAGAAAGGGAGAATTCTTTAGAACACAGAAGAGCCCCTTTAATGAATAGATATTTTTAAAAGTTAATTCTTTTCCCTAGATCTTTGTCTATGATTGGACTTGTCCTGATTGCCCTTGGTACTGGTGGAATAAAACCTTGTGTGTCAGCATTTGGTGGAGATCAGTTTGAAGAACATCAGGTATGTACCCTTTGTTGAAAATTGATAACTAGATCAATGTGTCTTGGAATAAAATTCCATTGACACAAGTAGCCACTTGGTTTTTTTTTAAGAATGTTTGGAACATTGTGCACAGTGACAGAAGATAAGCTAATGCCAGGTACCAGTTGGTTTTTGTCCTTCACAGTTGCTGTTGATTTGTGCTCACTATTTTTTCATGTCTTTTTCAATACAGGAAAAACAAAGAAACAGATTCTTTTCCATCTTTTATCTAGCCGTCAATGCTGGAAGTCTGCTTTCTACAATTATAACTCCCATGCTGAGAGGTAAGATATCTTGACCCACTTCTTACCCTTAATCAGATAGAAAATCATGTCTTATTGTGTATTGGATTGGGATTCAAAACTTGCATCTGAATGTCAATTGTTAACTGACAATTTGTGGCAATTTAGGCCAAAGCTCTAAATCTCTATTGTCCACAATTTCCTCAATTGTAAAAATTAGGGAGCTTGATTAGATCTGAAGTGCTTTCCAAAGCTAATTATGATCCTATGAAGTTTTCCTTCCTCCTTTGCTAAGCCCCCTTTAAAAACAAAAATTGTTTTCCCCTTCTTGCAGCTCAGGACAGGAAGAGAAATATGAAATCATTTTCTACACAATTTTATCTCTGCATTCTAGTCTAATACTAGTTATATCCCAAAGAAATTTGTGATCATTACCTTTAATCCATAACAAAGTTTATTTAAAGTAAAGTAGGCTAACTGACATTTTAACCCACATACATGCAACATATGAACCAGAAGCTGTTTCTTGAAAAATAAAGAAAAGAATATGATCATTGAGAAAATATTACAGGTATTTCCTAAAGAGGAAAAAACTGAAAAGACAATAGAACTCATAGGATACCATTTGAAATAGATTGCCAAACTCAACTCAACTGAATGTTGTTAAACTTTCAGACAACAACAAATATGATGTAACAATAGCTAAGTAGAAAGATATCACATTAAAATTAGTCATTGAACTAACAAAACTTTTCTACAACAAAAATTATAGGAAACACAATAGTTGAAGTAAAATATTTTCAAAGTTAAAAGAACCCAATCTCCAAATCAGATCCTTAGCAAGGCTCTGTTCTTTTTTTATAAATAAATTTTTATTAATAATTAATAATAATTTTATGTTATATAATTATATGATTGTAAATTATATGATATATTATTTTAAAGTAAGTATAAATTAAGTGGATTAGGAATTTTAAAAATCTGAAAAAGCAATTTTCAGATAAAAAGAAAAGGCATTAATAATCATATAAAAATGTTCTAAATCACTCTTGATTAGAAAAATGTAAACTAAAACAACTCTGAGTTAACACCTCACATCTATCAGATTGGCCAATATCACAGTAAGGAAAGTGATAAATACTGGAGGGGATGTGGCAAAATAGGGACACTAATGCATCGATGGTGGAGTTGTGAATTAGTCCAACCATTCTGGAGGGCAATTTGGAATCATTCCCAAAGGACGATAAAATTGTGCATACTCTTCGATCTTGTAATACCACTACTGGGTCTGTATATCAAAGAGATCATAAAAAGGGGGAAAGGACCTACTTGAACAAAAATATTTATGGCAGCTTTTTTGTGTGTTGACAAAGAATTAGAATTTGAGAGGATGTCCATCAATTGGGGAATGGCTGAAAAAATTGTGGAATATATTAGTGATGGGATACTATTGTGCTATAAGAAAGATAAGCAGAATGATTTCAGAAAAAGCTGGAAAAGTCTACATGGACTGATGAAGAGTGAAATAAGCAGAACCGGAAGAATATTGTACACTGTAACAGCAGTATTGTACGATGATCAACTGTGAAAGATAGCCACTCTTAGCAATACAATGATCTGGGACAAATCTGAAGGATTTGTGACAAAGAATGCTATCTCCAGAAAAAAGAACTGTTGGACTCAGATGCAGATCAAAGCAGTATTAGTGCATTTACAGTTTAATTTGAGGTTTTGGTTTTATATGATTATTCTCTTACAACAATGACTAGTTTGGAAGTATGTTTTGTACAATAATAAACATATAACCCAGATCAAATTACTTATCATCTCTGAGAAGGGGGAGGAAAGGGAGGGAGGCAGACAATATAGATCTTATAATATCAGAAAACTATGTGGAAATTTGTTATTACATGTAATTTGGAAAACAAAATATCTTTGAATAAAGAAAATTAGAAAAATCTGGCCCAAGTTGACAAAATAAGAAAGCCAAATTAATCACAGAAAGAGAAATTAAATAGCTCCTTAAAGAGCTAGTATGTTACAAACCCCAGAATCTGGGGGAATTAAAAATTAATTCTAGTTAACAAAGGACACATTATCATGTTTAATTAACTATCTTAAAAAATTGGCAATCCTATGAGGTAAATATAGACATGATCCTCATATCTATTAAAAATCAGGAAGACAATCATAGACATATCATTAATGAGGATCAGTATGAAACTAGTAAATAAAATAGGCATGTCAAAATTATTATAATGATCAAGTAGGATTATGATATTAACTGCAAGGATAAGTCAGTGTTAGGAAATAAATTAATATAATTACTTCTATTAAATTTCTACTTTGTTGTTTAGTCATTTTCCAGTCATTTCTGAATCTTTATGATTACGTTTGGGGTTTTCTTGGCAAAGATATTGCAGAGGTTTGCCATTTTATTCTCCAACTCATATTACAGATAAGAAACTGAGGCAAACAGGGATAAGTGGCTTGCTCAGGGTCACATAGCTAGCAAATGTCTGATTTTTGAACTCAGAAGATGAGTCTTCCTGACTCAGGCTGGGCACTCTATCCACTTCACCACCTAGCTGCCTAAAGTTCTACTACAGGGTCTTATTGCAGAAGTTCCTAACCTTTGTGTCATGTACTCCTTTGGAAGTCTGGTAAAGCCAGATAAGGTTTCTTAGAATAAATTTTTTTAATGTTTTTTTGAATTTGGAAAAAAATTTAAATTAATTAATTTAGAATATTTTTACATGGTTACATGATTCATGTTCTTTCCCTCTCCTCTCCCCACCCCCTCCCATAGCTGACATGCAGTTCCACTGGGTTTTATATGTGTCATTGATCATATTATTGATATTTGCACTAGGGTGATCATTTAGAGTCAATATCCCCAATCATGTCCCCATAGACCCATGTGATCAATCAGTTGTTTTTCTTCTGTGTTTCTACTCCCAGAATTCTTCCTCTGAATGTGGAGTGTTCTTTCTCATAAGTTCCTCAGAATTGTCCTGCATCCTTGCATTGTTGTTAGTAGAGAAGTCCATTACATTCAATTTTACCACAGTGTATCCGTCTCTGTGTATAATGTTCTCCTGGTTCTGCTCCTTTTACTCTGTATCAATTCCTAGAGGTTGTTCCAGTTCACATGGAAATCCTCCAGTTTGTTACAGAATAATTTTTAAATGAATAAAACAAAACACACAGGATCAAAGGAAGCCAGTTTTACTGAAATAAAGATATGTATCTTTTTTTAAAATCCAAGTTTAAATACCTGGGAACCGAGACTAGTTAAGGGGCATGGGCAGAAAAAAATAGATGTTTACAGAAACACTTCTGCTTGTTGAGAGGAGGCCGTATGGACTTCCAAGGAGACAAGAAAGTAGTACTGTTGAGGACTGCAGAGACTCGGGGAAATGTAATGAAGAAAAGAGAGTCAGGACCAGTGACTTTACCAATAGATCCAGTTTCTGATTATTGCTTCACTTTCCTCTCAATGGGACCTTAAAGGGTTGGAGGGGATGCTTTGGGGAAGATCCCAGGAACTGCTCCCAGAGGGCAGACCCAGGCCCAAAGGGTTTCTCTTCTAGGGAGGGCAATTTCAGAGCAAGAAATAGAGCCATTCCAAATAGATCAAGCTTTTTTTGGAAGTAGTAAACAGCTTGTCCCTATGAGTGTTCAACAACGCACTGGATGACCTAGTGGAGGTCATAGACCCAGGTCATAGAACTGGAAGGGACTTTAGGGATCATCTAATAGTTGTCAGTTAGTCATATCCAACTCTTTGTAACCCCATTTTGAGGTTTTCTTGGCAAAAGTACTGGAGTAGTTTGCCATTTCCCTCTCTGGTTATTATTTTTTTTTGTACAGATGAGGAAATGAGGTAAACTGGGTTAAGCAACTTGACAGAATTACAAAAGAAACTAGTTATACTGAAATAAAGACTTTTCTCCTCCTATTCAAGTTCGTGAGCTACAGAGATCTATCCATGGACCTCAGATTAAGAGCTGCTGTCCTCTGGTATTGAAATGGCCCTGTGATCTCAAAAGCCGTTAATTAAGCACAAGCTCTGACAAGTCCTGCCAAGATGGAAAATGATTCCTGTTATTAGAGGACCAACTAGCAAAGTTTGGAGAAGCTTTTGAGAAGGGCTGCAAGTTTACCCTAGTAGCAGCTATTCTCAAAGACCAGCTGGGCTCTATTGTACATTAATAGCTTACCAAGGATCAGTGACTTTAAGTTCAACATATTGAAAAGGAACTATAATACATACACATATGGATATTTGTGTGTATTTGACCAAAAGGAGTCTATTTATCAAGTTTGGGGGATTTTGTTTTGGATAACTTTTTATCTTAACTGAGAAGGGAAGGAGTTACCACTATGAAATATTTATTTAATACTTTCATATAAAAGTTTTCCCAGTATTTTAATTAATAGATTTCTTATATGTACCTCTTCTATTTTTGCTCAGTGAGTCATATGTTGTAAGGACGGGAAAGAAAAAGTGTGTTGAGAGAAGCAAGAAGTTCAAATCAATTAACGTTATCAACTCACTCAGTGTGGCAGAGTATACAGTAATTCTCACCTGTAGTCCCCCTAACAAAGAAGATTCATAGGATCATGAGTTTATAGCTAGAAGGAAACTTAGAGGGCAATGATTTTAATGCCCCCCCCATTTTGCAGACAAGAAAATTGAGACTCGAATGGGTTAAAGGACATGTCCTCATAAAGAACATGACAGAAAAAGTGTTTGAGCTCAGTTATGATACCCTCTAACGTAAAATCTTTTGTTTTTCACACTGTATCAGGGAAGCGTGGTAGACGGAGAAATTATTTTAAAACAGAGAAATCCTTCTACCTATTAAATTTTTATGCACACTTACAATTTTTATAACATGCAATTTTAATACAGTAAGTTATATCTTTTTAAAATTCAATTTTATTTTATTTTTGGCTCCAAATTCTCTCCCTCCTCTTTCCCCATCCATTGAGAAATCAAGAAAAACAAAACCCAAGTGGAGAGTGCTGGATCTGGGGTCAGAAAGATCTGAATTCAAATGAGACCTCAGACACTTATTAGCTGTGCAACCCTGGACAACTCTGTTAATCTTTGCCTCAGTTTCCTCATCTGTAAAATGAAGATTTTACCTATGTTCTAGGGTTATTATAAGGATCAAATGAAATAATAATTGTAAAGTTCTTAATACAGTGCCTGGTAGATAATAAATACTATCTAAAATTAGCTATTGTTGTTATTGTCATCCTATTGAATTTTCTAAGATAGTTATAAGACAAATCTGATGCTAGCAGGGTTGAAGTTTTATTTTTAAAATAATTCTGTTAGTACCAAAAAAACCTTCCAGAGATATAAAATTGGTTATACCTTTTGACCCAGTAAAAGCACTTCAAGAACCATTTGTTGAAGATGTTTATTTTCCCCAGGCAGGGAAAAAAAAGACTCATTTGCAAAAACGTTTGCAGCAACATTAATCATGATAGCAAAGCTACTCAGGACCAATCTTCCCAACACCCAAGGAATAGGTGAACATTGCATAGTGACAAAATGGTATATTCTTGTGCTATAATAATTGGAAAACCAAAAACTTTTAAGAATGATGAGAAGTTTATATAAAATAATGCAGAATCAATATCCATACTGATAATAGATATACAGATTACAACTATGTTAATGACGGGAATAAAATCTGGGAAAGTTAGAGGTTAAAGGGAACATGAATGTAATTTCATTATTATTTCATTAAAGTTGCATATGCTTGATTTGAAAATACCATAATGATGGAATCTCAGAATTTGTAGTTTTAAAATTAATTACATATTGAAATCTGTTGTAACATTTTACATTTGCTCATTTGCTATCTAGTTTCCTTACCTCTTTCTGCTAGATTCTGTTCCTAATTTATGTTGTTGTTGAAGGAAAGGGAAAAAACTTTAGGCGTGCCAATATGATTTATTAAAAAATAACAATGATACATTTTACCAAATTCTTGTATTTTTTGTGATACTAAGCCCTATTAATGACTGAAAGATTACAAAGGAGAAGGCTGCTTTTGGCCTGCAGGCTGTAGTTTGCCCATCACTGGGCTAGGCAATGAGGGTCAAGTGACTTGCCCAGGGTCACACAGCTGGGAAATGTCTGAGGCCAGATTTGAACCTAGGACCTCCCGTCTCTAGGCCTGGCTCTCAATCCACTGAGCTACCCAGCTGCCCCCTCCCAATTCATTGTTTATCTGAACTGCCTCTCCCTTATATAGATAAACTTGGACTTGCTATCCAACTGCATGCCATAGTTTGGATTACATGCAATTTGTATCTCTTGATTTTTTTCTATAGTCTCATGCTGATGTTTTTTTTTATCCCAGGATGCTCCTTGGCAAAAAAGCCCATTTTGTTAACCCAAATATTCTCTTAGTGATGCTGTAGGTTTGCAAATCTTGACATTCTAGATGCCAAAGAATTACAGTTAACATAGGAACTGAGATATATAAATGGGTGCTCATCAGCTGCTACATGTTTCCAGTTATCACATACTTGCAAGAAATATATAGTGAAGAGTAGCTAGGAAATGAGTGGTGAGAAAAGTTGGTCCTGTTGTGTAGAAAGAGCAAGAAATAACTGATGAATAGCTAGACTGCTACATTGGAACTCACAAAATGTAAAAATGCTTAGAAGTAGGGAGCCATGGGGTGACATAATCAACTTGCTCAAAGGATAAGACATAGATGGGTTGTTGTATAGTTCAACAGAGATGATACCCAAGTCAGTGAAATAAAAAAATATATTTAAATATAATGAATGCAAATGTTTCTGTGAATGCTTATTAAATTTATAAAATTTTTGAGAAGAAAAAAAGATCAGAATCAAACATTTGAATTTTTGTTTAATTTCTGGGGAAAACTACGTTAGATGGTTTTTTGTGACTCAAACACAAACTTCATGTTATCCAGGCTCATATTAAAAACTAAATATTGTGGTGGGGGGGAGAGGTTGATGGCTCAGTGGATTGAAAGCCAGGCCTAGAAATGGGAGATTCTGGGCTCAAATCTGGTCTTAGACACTTCCTAGCTCCGTGATACTGGTCAAGTCACTCCAACGCCCAGCCCTTACCGCTCTTCTGCCTTGGAACCAATACAAAGTATTGATTCTAAGATAGAAGGTAAGGGTTTTTACACTTAAACATTGATCTAATATGGTAGAATTGCTATCCAATTAAATTTCATGGCAACTTATTTCTCTTTTTTCTCTAGAGAAAATACTATAGAACTGAGAGATAGAGAGGTTTTTGTTTTTGTTTTTGTTTTTGTTTTTGTTTTTGTTTTTGTTTTTGTTTTTGTTTTTGTTTTTGTTAAGAACTGGTTGCTGCTGTCTATGCCAATATGCTTTTTTCCCCAATGAAGAACAGGTATAGAAAGGTTACTTGCCTAACACTGGGAGCCAAATTGGAAGAAGAAACCAGGTTTCCTATCACCAAGGCCCATTAGTCTCCCCTAATCCTTTTTCTCCCTTCATTATAACACAACTTACTGAAATAGGATATGTTGTATTACAAAGGCAAAAGGGAAAGTCCACGTGGTTGACTAAAGAAAAAAATGCAATTAAGTTGACTATGATCTCCTTGAGGGCTAGGTCTATTTTTAAAGTTTGTTTCATTTAGCATGATGCTTTTTGTGCTTAATAAGCATTTCATCTTTAAAGTGGTAACTAATTTAGCATTTATCAAATAAAATATTGTGAGAGCCTTTCAACATAATTATAATGAACTATGCATAATCTGATTTAATTTTCCTACAGTTCAACTATGTGGCATTCATTCCCTACAAGCGTGCTATCCATTGGCATTTGGAGTTCCTGCCGCTCTAATGGCTGTATCTCTAAGTAAGTTTCCCTATCTAAGTCTCACTCATGCAACAGACTTACTGAGTCTACTATTGTACTTAGCACTGTCTATAGCTTTATTTTTTTTTTACGTGTTTACAATCTTGGAGAATCTAGATAGGAAGACTACATTCCCTAAGCTAGAGTGTTAAATATGGATGGTGTGTAAAATATCAGTGGCTTCATGCTTTTGCCTTTGTTTCTCCAGCCTTGTTCACCAAACTAGTTGATTCCCGCTTCCTTCTTCAGTGAGTTCAGCACCTGGCTGATATTCTTTCTCTTCTCCCTACTTCTCACTCCCACTCCCCAGTCCCCACACTGCCACTCTAAAACTGGGGGATGTCAGCCTATATATTGCTTCTTTCTCCAAAACTTTAACTTCCCATTTCCTCAATTTATTAATTTCTATTACCTATACCTCCATTCTACCTTTAAATCCAAATATAGTCATATCTTTGATCTTGCCATTACCCATAAATAGTCTACTTCCATAATTATAGACTAATATTTCTTTGCCTGATCATTATCTTTTATCATTCCTTTTGCTTTGTAATCCATCATCTTCATGGTGACCTCCTCCCCTTAGTTCTTTCACAAGCCATTATCCCTACACTAGCGATTCACTATGCTCCCTTCTCCATTTTGACCATTTGGTGAACCCATTCAACTCTGCCCTATCCTCTATAATCAAGCTCTTACCTTGAATTTTTCCCACCATTTTCTGCCTTTCTCTTCCTATTCAAATGAGATAATATTTATAGAACGCTTAGCACAATGTCTGGCCAACAATAGGTGCAATCTAAATGTTTATTCTCTTCCCTTCCTCTACCCCTATTACCATCCTACTGAGTAGAGCTAAAGAAAATCACAAAACTGTGCTGAGTCTAATACAAATTTATGTTTCATAATCTCAATTGGGCCTTCATTCCAGCAAGACAATCCTATTATACCTCCCTAACTGATTATTAGTCCAGTCTCTACAGTGATTTTTTTCCAACCTTTTCATCATTCTTCAAATCTCTCATGGCAGCCTCCCACTTTCTCAGTTGAGAACCTTGCTTCACACCTTACCGGAAAAAATGAGGTCATTTCCTGAGAATTCTCACTTCTCCCCTCATCATCTTATATCACTCAGAAATCTTCCCCAACTGTCTCACAGGAAGAAGTGGCTTTTTTCCTTGCCAAGGCAAACCCTTCTACATATACACAAAATTCCATTCCATCTCATCTTTTCTAGAAATTTCTTCCCTCTATCTTCTCTGATATCTTAATAATTGTTAATCTCTCCCTATCCACAGGTTGCTTACAAATATGCCTATTTCTCCTCAATCCTTAAAAACCCTTACTTGAACCATCCATCCCCACTATATATCGTCCAATATCTCTTCCCTCTCCTAGCAAAGTTCCTTGAGAAAGTACTCAGGAGCATCTTTCTTCTCATTCTTCTAAATCCTTTTTAGTCTGACTTCCCAGTTCATCATTTAATGAAATTCTCTCCAAAGTTACCAATAATATCTTAATTGCCAAATTCTTTCACAAAGCTATTGTTTCTGTGATTTGTTCTTTGACTTTCATTACTTAAGATTTCATTGTTAAATCTCCATTTGTGTGTGTGTGTGTGTGTGTGTGTGTGTGTGTTTGTATACAGATGTATTCCATATACTGAATACTATTTTCATTATAATCTGTAAAGGATGTATTTAACTATTGGGGTTTTTTATATTTGTTATACTATCTCTGTGCCTTAATATCTGATCAGGTTTTATAAAAGTCCTATGTTCTATTAAGAAATACATACATTCTTTTGCACAGTCTCATTTAGAAGATGCTCTAACTCTTTTAGTGCTGGTCTCTACCAATTTTTTTTATTCCATATTTTCTCTTTTTAAAATCATTCTTTTGTTCAAAAACCAAGAGTGAAATCTCCTATAATTATTGTTACTATGTCTTCTTGTAGTTCAATTAATTTTTTTATTAATTTAGATGCTAAGATATATGAAGCATATATATTTAATGTTGATTTTTGTTGTCTGTAGCTTCTTTCAGCAAAGTATAATTTTCTTCTTCATCCCTTTTATATTGTGAATATTCATTTTTTTCTTTGATAGCATGAATACAACTCTTCCTTTTTGGTATCACCTTATGTACAATAAATTTTGTCTTGAAACTTGATTTTTATTCTGTGAATATCTTTGTTTTTTAAATGTGTTTCTTATAAACAATAAATTATGGGATTTTGTTTTCTTAGCCACTCTATGGCTTTTTTTCATTTTATTTATTGTTTAATCCATTCACACTTAAAGTAATGAAAGTTAGATAAAATTTTTTCTTTTTAATCAACATTGTAGCTTATCTGCATGACCAATAAGACTGCAAAAAGACTATGGTCCAATACCTGAAGAAATTTGCTTAAAATATCTGATGAACTGTGGAATTCTCTAATGGGAGACTTGTCTCTAAACTTATTTATTTGCACTGTTAGATCAATGGAAAGCAAACTATTTGAATTTTTTTAATGTAAAAAATACCTCTGTTAAGTTATGAGATTTTTTATGCTCAATATTTTTAAAGGGAGTGGATAAGAGAACAACCCATTTGAAGAGTACTTAAGCATCTTTTATGAAACTGCATTGTAGCTTTCATTCACGATGCCCTTGATACATAAAGAATAGCACAAGCAATTCTTCCCTTCACTTTAGTTGTAGAGAGTAGTGTTCTCAGAAGATGGGATTGTATATGGGTTCTTATCAGAAAATGGAAACTGATGGGTGCACATTTCTCATAATCATAACAGTTAGGAGACAAAGACATTTGCTACCCAAATGCATTGTGCATAGATGAGTGTATACAAAGAAATCTCAGAATGGAAAGAAAGTGCTCACAACTGGGATAGGATGATAGGAGGAAAAACTTCCTCTTGGAAATATCTTTTCATCTGCGCTTTGAAGAAAGGCTAGCAATTCAAGGTAGAAGTAAGGGAATGCATTCCTGAATATTTACATAGGTGCAGAGAGAAGCAAAAGACAGAAGGCCAATTTTGGGGTCAGACAGAAAAGAGATTTAATACAAGACAGTGTATTTTATCCTGGAGTAAATAGGGATCCACTAGATCTTCTTGAGTTAGAGTGACACAGTCACATATACTCTTCAGGAATATTAATGTTATATTTATAGGAGGGATTGCCATGGAGCAAAAACTAGAGGCAAGGAGACCAGTTAAAGGATCTTGGAGAAAAGTCATGAGAGAATGAGCTAAGAATGGTGGCTATATGAAGAGAGAGAAGGAGATAGATAAGATGTTGATTTTATTTTTAGAGGCAGGATGACTAAATGAATATGGGAGGTGAGAGTGAGGGAAGAGAAGATGACTATCAACCAATGCAGGGACAACATAGGAGACAATTAAAGGAAGGAGATAAGTTCTTTGGGGGGTGTGATGTCTATGGCGCATCCAAGGGGAAATATCTAACAGGGAGCTGTTGATGATTGGTGCTCAAAGAAAAGACAAGGACCCAATGTAGAGATTTGGGAGCCATCTGTCTAGACTTTATTAACCTATGGAAGCTGGGAAAAATCAATAAGAGATGGTACAGTGAAAGTCATAATAACTGATTAGCAATTTAGCTGTGGCATGAAGCCATATATGACCTTCATGGTCACAAGATCATTTTGAATTTGATACATCCCAAGAGAATATAAGTTCCTTGGGAGCAAAAACGTTTATTTTTGTCTTTGTTTTCTTAGCATGGTATATGGCACAGAGTAAGAGTTTAATAAAGGTTTGCTCATTGATTCTCTAATTTGCTTCTCTTTAGTTGTGTTCTTAATCGGCAGTAGCATGTACAAGAAGGTTCAACCTCAGGGCAATGTAATGGCTGAAGTTGCCAAATGCATTGGAGTAAGTATGGCAAATTATTCTATGGGTACATTTAATCATCTTGGAAAAATCTTTCTATTTCCCTTTAGGGAAAATTTTTCTTTGTATATTAGATTAATATTCTTCCTTGCCATTCCACATGGCACCCCATTTTGAATTCCATATAATTTGCCTTGAAAAACCTTTTTCAAAAATATCAGCCAGTTCTAAAATAGACATGGGTATCTTCTAGTTATATTAGGCTAACTTTTGTGTTTGGTTTTAAAGCTTTTTTTTTTAAATCCTTACCTTCCATCTTAGAACAAATATTGTGTATTGGTTCTAAGACAGAAGAGTGGTAAAGGCTAGGCAATGGGGGTCAAGTGACTTGCCCAGGGTCACACAGCTAGGAAGTGTCTGAGGTCAGATTTGAACCCAGGAACATCCATCTCTGGGCCTGACTCTGGATCCAGGCTTTTTAGTTTTTAGAATCTCTTTAAGTATACTTGTCTTATAATAGATACATGTGGTTCTGAAAATTTTTTTTGCACTTCCAACATTCAACTTCTCCTTGGCTTCCATTTTAAAAAATGGAAGATGCTTCCACCAAAAAAAGCTTTAATTAACACTTAAATGAGGAACCTACCATTGACTAGCTATGTCCTTTGAGACAAGTCACTAAAGTCACTCTGGACCTTAAACTTGAGATATCCAGTCCAGGCCTTTGACTTCCATTGTACCACTCTGATTCTGGATTAGGAGTGAGACATTTGACCTTTAAAAAATACGATTCCTTGAATACTCAAAGTAAAAAGTTAAATTGTTCAGAACTTAAAATCATGAATGACCTAAGGGTCACTTCTTGTACTCTCTGCTTCAATCCTTTTAAATCAGAAACAGAAGCCCTGAGAAATTTAGGGTCTTATCAGAGACATTTAATAACTAAATGGGATATAGATCTTCTAGTCTAGCATTCATTAAAAAATTACACTACCTCAAAATATCTTTCTCTTATTTTATAAACAGAGTTAATAATTAATGTTATTGTGCTTAATACTTGATTTTAAAAAATGCCTACACTTAACCAATTCTGGTAGTGATTGGTCATCACAAAGGCTCTTCTGTCTTATAAAATCAAGACCTTCTCTTTACTATTGTCATTTTCTTACTGTAGACTTTTCTGAATGAATTTTGGGCTATCTTTAGTAGTGACACTTTGACACTTTTTTTTTCCAGTTTGCAATCAAGAATAGATTTAAACACCGAAGTAAAGAATTCCCAAAGAGGGAGCACTGGCTGGACTGGGCTAAAGAAAAATATGATGTAAGTATTTTACTCATCTTTGATTGGACTCAATCAATGGCTTCCCTCTGGAAAGAGCTTCAGTAGCACTTTCTATATGGTAGTCGCTGTTTTAGTTTAATTTAATTCATTATTGGTCTTTTTTTAGTTAATTAATTAATTTGTTGGTTACATTAAAATTCCCAAATTAATTAATTGGTTAGTTTACTAGCCAATAAAATAATGGTTATTTAATGTAACCAATTTGTTAGTTACATTAAAAATCCCAAATGAAAGGATGAAATTTCCTTTCATCCCCATACTAGAAAAGGATGATTCTCATTCTTATAATATGAAACCACCTTGTTTGCTCATGAAATGCTTCACCAGCATATTGTTATTTGTGTTTCTAAATGTATTCCTTTGTTTGCTAAGCATATTTTCCTATTAGTCTTTCTGCCTCATGGAATCTTTCTCTTCCTTCAAGATGTTGCTCAAGCACTGACTTGTATTTCAAAGGTTCTTAACCCTTTTTGTGTCAGGGAGACATTTGATAGTCTCAAGCTTTTGGACTGCTCAGAAAGATGTTTTTAAATGCCTAAAGTGTATATATGTTTGCGTGTGTATATATATATATATATACATAGTCACAATATATATATGTACTCATATATATACACATATATATAGGAAAGCAATTATATTTTTAAAAAAGTTGTCTAAATTTTTAAAATTGATTGCACAGTAGGTCTATGGATCCTAACTTTAAAATCCCTGTCACATATGAAAAATTACCCAATTCCATTCCTCCCTAGCTGCTAGTTCTCTCTCTCCATAAACCACTTCACATGTAGTTATTTTTATATATTTGCCATTATTCTGTATATACTTATTCTGTAAACTGTATACCTACATCTATGCTTGTTGTAGTTCTCAGTTGAATACAAGCTCCTCATGAGAAGAATTTTCATTTTTTTTGTATTTGCTACCTTAGTGCCTAAGACAGAGGCTGGCATATTATAGGTGCTTAATACATATCTTGTTTATAGCTTGATGCCACTCTTATGTATGCTAATTTTTATTATTCCAAAGGTGAACCTTTCTTTTTTTTTTGTATGTGGTACAGTCCTGAAATATATGTAAGTTTGGAACCATAGTTTGAAAAATTGTCAAATTCTTCTGTAACTTTAAGGCTTTTTATAATGTGAATTTCCATTTGCTTGTAAATTGGGACTCATGTAAAAAAGGGAGACACACTGGAGTTGGCAAGTGAAAGATGAAAAAAGTTATCATTTTTTGTTTCTCCCTGTTTTAGGAGCGGCTTATTGCACAAATAAAGATGGTGGTAAAGGTGATGTTCCTGTATATCCCTCTCCCAATGTTTTGGGCTCTGTTTGATCAGCAGGTAATAAAGTTATTGCCAGGTCTGCACTTCAAATATTTAGCTAAAGATTCCCAGGAGGTATCCCTTTGGCAGGCTAGAAGAACATTCTGGGTTCCTATCCCATTCTTAGCCACTCTGTGGCTACATTTTGAGTTCAAATGTTAAAATGAGAAAGTTGGATGTGGTTGAAAGAGCCTGTGAATATTTTAGCTATATCTGGTTTTATTATTGTTGTTGTTTTTGTTTTAATAAGTCACTTTGTTATCTGAGATAAAAACGTAGCCAGCAGAGTATCTTAAAGGAGTCATTATTTACTAAGAATTTAGCTGATTTCATTATTTCTACATCATTGGGTATTTTCACTATTTTTAAGGGCTCAAGATGGACTCTTCAAGCAACAACCATGAATGGAAACTTGGTAAGTGGATAAAATATCCTCCCCCCCACCTTAAGTATCCATTGCTCATATATGCTAGCTGATCAATGAAGTCTCCTTTCTCTCTTTTAGGGAGCGATTGAAATTCAGCCTGATCAGATGCAGGTACAGTTGAGGACTTGGGGGTTTTTTATTTCTTAAAGATGATTTAAAACTTTGGAAGTGGCCAAATTAATTGTGTTAACTTTATTCCTAATTTACTCACAACAGACCGTGAATGCCATCCTGATTGTGATCATGGTACCAATTGTAGATGCTGTAATTTATCCTTTAATTGCCAAGTGTGGGTTCAATTTCACGTAAGTAAAAGTTTTTATTTTATATTTTATTTATTTACATTAATTTATATTCATTTATTATTTATATTTTATATGTGTATGCATATATAGTTATACCTATAAATATTTGTTTATATATAATGTGTTTGTGTGCATAAATCCATATATTTATATACACATTCATATACACATATAAATTGTATTGCTTCTTATTTTTGTTGGAGTTCTATGCCTCAACTAGATTGAGTTCCTGGAAGATGACTTTTTATTCACTTCTCAATGGTAATACCTAATAGTGCTTTGCAACCAAAAGTCTCATAAGTATTTTCACTTAAGTTGGTTGAATAAAGGCTCAGGGACCTCTGAGAGTTTGCCTTTTAAGATTAAGCATGCTTGAAAGAAATTCTGAATGTGATCTCCAAGTCATGGTTTCCTTGTGTATCCAGGAGAGATAAAAGAAGATTAGACAATTTTGGATATCTTTCATATGGGATAATAGATTTACAACTAGAAGGGTGTGAATATTTTTTCTTACTGCACAGTAGAAAAAAAAAAACCACCACTATCATCACCACCACCACCACCACCACCACCACCACTGGGTCTTTCTTTTTGTGTAAATTCAGATCGGGGAGAAACAAACTCACACACACAAAATCAGAGCGAAGGGAACAAAAAAGTCTGGGGGGTGGGGTGGGGAGGGCTCTCCCGGACCACATGAGTACATTTGTGCTTTGTATGGTTCTATATTTAAAACAGGAAAAAAAAAAAAGGAAAAAAAAAAAAGACAAACCACCACCACCAAACCACAAAGGGTCCATGCTCTTCCATGCATACTCACTATGCATAATATAGTTGATAGTTAAATTGGTTATTGCTTTTCTTGTCTTGTTACATAAAATCTTTTCAATACAAGTTTAGTCTTAATGGTAATAAAACGTTATGGTTATTTATAAAAAAAAAAGTCATTAAGTACAATCACTTCATCTTACAGATGAGAAAACTGAGGCTGAGAGATGTTAACTGATTTGCCTTTGATTTCACAGATCTTAAGAATCTTGAGGCAGGATTTGAACTTGGGTCTTTTTGATGACAGGTCAAGTGCTCTGTCTACTCAGCAACCTAGCTGCCTCAAGAAACAGTCCTTGACTCAAATGAGATCTCTGTGAGATGTTTTTATCTAAACTGTTTTTTAATTCATCCTAGTCATCTCTAGTAGGTCAGCAATGAATAATTAGGTAGAAATAAAAATCTCCTAATAAAAAGGAACTACCATTAAGTCTGAATTAGCTAATTATATAACTAAACTTATTCATTCATCCTGCAAAGGCATGAATTTCTGATGTGGTCCATTGGTGAAAACTTGAGACATCCTTGCTTTTATTTTTGGAGGATCTTTTTGAATGATTTGGCTAAGTTTGAATGTTGGACAGTCTTCTTCTTTGGTTCAGACCTAGATGTAGTTTCATCCATGTCTTGAAATTCCATTGTAGAAAATCCTTTCACCAGGTGTGCAACTGAGTCACTACACCTGTAGCAGAGAAAGAACTGCCTCACATATTCCACTAAGACCAAGATTTGAACTTAGGTCTTTCTGAGTCCAAGGTTAGCCTTCTGTCCACTGTACAATGTTGTCACTGGTTATAGATTAGTGTTTTGTGTTCCAAAGGCCAATGTACAAATACTTTAAGAGCAATATGTCCTATAAAATTTTTTCAAAGCTGTAGGATCTCCTGTTCTCTCCTTCTTTCTCCCACTTCTTCTCTTCCTCCATCTTGCTCTCATATTGACTATCTAACCAAATGCAATTCAGCCCTGGGCTATGTTTGTTTTATTCATACGAAACAGTGTGTAAGGAATTCCTATTAGATATTATTGTATTTACATTTGCCCTACATCTTTTCTTTTCAGGTCTCTGAAGAAGATCACTGTGGGTATGTTCTTGGCTTCCATGGCCTTTGTTGTAGCTGCAATTATACAACTGGAAATAGATGTAAGTTACCCTTTATCATTAGGCAGCATTTCTCCCAATGGTTCTAGGGAGAAGGGAGTCTAAGTTCTTTTCCTCCCATGAAAGCCCCCAAAGCCTAGGAATTAACTTAATTTTAACCTTGCCAAGGCATTGTTTTACCTAACACATCCCTTAATGGTAGGAGAATTGTCGGCTTTTACCTTCCCCCCCCCCCCCTGTCAATGGGATAAAGAACAAAAAGATTGTGAAAAACTTCCGGGAGTTTCTTAGAAATTTATTTGAAGAATAAGAGGGAAAGATGGCTTCTCAAATGCCACTTGTCAGGGGACAGACAAGGCATAATGTCAGAACTGGGTCCAATTTTCAAATGAGTTTTGTTTTACCTTTTGGCAATCTCCTTCTTTTCCCTCTGTTTTTCCATGCTTTTTCCCTGTAGTACAATGCATTCTTTCCTGAAAGTGCTTTTAATATTAAGGATCAGCTAGATAGTTCAGTGGATTGAGAACTGAGTCTAAAAAAAACCCCTAAAAACTAATATTACAGAGAGTTTGTTTTCCTTCAAAGAAGTAGATTCCAAATGTGCAGGATAGTTTGAGTATATCTTTTTTCTAAGCTAGTATGGCACTTACTTCCTTTTATGACCATACCCATCACAAAACTGACATTCAACCTCTATACTTTTGTATAAGCTTTTGCCTTTCTCAAACTCCCATGTCTGGAATATGTTTCTCTGCTTTCCTCCACTTATTTTTTTTAAATTAATTTTTGCCTTCTTTTTTAGAATTGTTACTAAGTATGGCTTCCAAGACAGAGGAGCAATAAGGGCTAAGAAATTGAGGTTAAGTGACTTGTCCAAGGTCACACAGCTAGGAAGTATCTAAGGTCAGATTTGAACCCCGGACTACCAGTCTTGAGGTCTGTCTCACTTTTCCTCCATTTAATTCCACTTCTCTTTTACTTACATTTCAACTCACATAGGTATTATATCACACCCTATCTTCCCTTATCCTTCTAGTTATTAGTGTTCTCCCCTCAACTCCTTCTTCAAATGACCTAGTATTTACTTATCTATGAACACATTATATTTCACCAACCAAAAGGGAAACTCCCGAGGGCAGTTAATATTCCATTTTTATGTTTGCTTTGCTTATATTAAATCTAAATACTCAGGTTGAATTCAGTGCAAGGAAATAGGAAAGATATATGGAGTCTTCTCTAAAGTGCAATGTTGGGACCACATCTTTTAATATCTCTCAGATAGGACCATGCCAGTGGGTCAGCTTAGCAAACAGTACAACTTACAATGTGTGTGTGTGTGTGTGTGTGTGTGTGTGTTCAAGACCTTTATATTAGCAATGCATATGTAATTGTGTGCTAATAAATGCTTAACTATCAGCTTTCTGAGAGGAGGGGGGAATGTATACCACATATTTTAAAGCTTAATCTTCGTTATTAACATTTTCTCCATTACTTTCTTAAATGAAGATAACCAACGAAATAATTGATCAAATTCTCCTTTATAGAATTTGATGATTTCTGAGATGTAAGTGCTCACACTGCAAATTTAATCATCTCTTGTGAGCCTATTTGAATTGGCTTCAGTGTATTCATACACCTAAGCCAGTTTAAAGTTCTTGGTTGCGTTAAGGTTACTTTTATTAGTTTTTATTTAGATAGGATTCCATTGATTGTAATAACTACCCTAAGCATTCCTTTACTTACTTTTTTTCATGTTGTCCAGAAAACTCTTCCAGTCTTTCCTAAAGGAAATGAAATCCAAGTTCAGGTTCTGAATGTAGGCAATGAAAACTTAACTGCATATTTTCCTGGACGTGAGAAGATAAATGTAACAGTGAGTGAGGTAAGTAGAATTAAGGACAATTTTTTGTATTTTTAACTTCTCGCTTGCTTTTGATTTGGAAAAACTATTGTTCAATAAACGAATTAGGTAAAAATGTCTACTGCCTAGACTATGGCAAATATCCATATGGAAAATCTACAGAGTGTGTCCATAAGAATATGTGTGTGCATATTCACGTTTGTGAATAAATGTATAAACATATACATGTGTACATGCACATATATGTATGTACATATACCCACAGATATACACAGATATGTGTGTGTGCGTGTGCTTATATCCATCACAAAAGTCCTGAAGTTAGGTAAAAATAAAGATGATCAGTATGGAACAATTTGGAATAGAATGGCTGCTTCTTGTTTTTGTTTTTCAACAGACAAGAACTTTATTCAATCATCCTAACTAGTCATTTTGCTTAAGACTGGAAGTCCTGAAACTATTTTTTTATAGAATTACTTTTGCTTGTTCTCGATGTTTGAAACAATACATTTGAATGTCTATTGCCTAGAATAATTACAATAGAGTTACCTTTAAGATCTCAAAGTATTTTGAATAGGACTAACAGTCAGTGAGGAAATTTGGGATCTATTCCCATTTCTATCACTAGCTACTTTTGTGAACTTTAGAGCTCACTTATCTTCTTATGGTTTCAAATTTTTTATATATTTTTGATAACACAAAGAGGTCATATAAATTTATTTCTTAGGTAACAATTGATTAATTTTGAAAAATTCCCATTTCAACATTTAATTTAGAGGATTTGGACCTTCTGATTCCCTTCTAGCTCTTAAGTGGACATATTAAAATCTAAATACTTTTATTATTATTTACTTATTAGTGACTTATGGTAGGGAGGTGGGGTAGGATTCTCAAGCCTACTCTGCCATCAGTTTGTGTGATCCAATAGAGATTAGTTTCTCTCTATAGTGATTAAATTATCATTATAATAGTTCTATTATTCTCTATTTTCTTCTATCATTCTTTTCATTCTTGATTTATCATAACATCATTCTATCTTCTTTTCTAAATATTTTCTTATATATAAATAAAGGGAGAAGTGATTTCAAGTCATACCTTCTCAGAGTTGGAAGAGACATCACGTTATCTGAAAGGCTCTCTAGATCATGTGTCATGCTTTAGTAATCCTAAAAGTGCTTTGCTGAAACACTTCCAGTGACAGAGAGCTTATACTCCCTCACCTAGTAAGATCCTCCTTTTCCTCCCTAAAATTTGCTTCCTTATAACATTTTCTCTGGCAGAACTCATATTTCTGTATTTTTTGGAGCCAAGCCAAACCAATCTAATCCATCTTCTGTTTAATAATCCTAAAATACTTGAGGACATCAGATTCTTGCCTCTTTTACCACCAAAACTTCCCTTCTTCAGCCTAAACATTTTCAATTCCTTCTGTTAATTTCATATTTTCATCCCTCTTGAACCTCTGTATACCATAGCAATTTCCTAGCAAAGTACTCAAATGGAATTAAACCTTATTTGACTTTCTGATCATTGATTGATATTATATGAGACATGAAATGGAGAAAAAATGTCATAGATCTGGAGGAGGTGGAGCCAAGAGTCTAAGTTGGAGCATTCCTGATAATGATTATAAGCCTTTTTGATAAGGATAATAAGTTTATCCTATTTATAAATGACATTGAATTGAGCCTTGGAACATTTCAGAGCCTTGTAGATAAGATAAAGTTCAAGAAATTGGTCCAATAATCCAAATTAAAAAAAAAAAAAACAATTAGATGAAGAGTACTTATTATCTAGAGCAGTGATTCCCAAAGTGGGCGCTACCACCCCTACCCACCCCAGTGGGTACTGCAGCGACCCAGTGGAATGATGATGGCCACAGGTGCATTTATCTTTCCTATTAATTGCTATTAAAATTTAAAAAAATTAATTTCCTGGGGGCTAAGTAATATTTTTTCTGGAATGGGAGCGGTAGGCCAAAAAAGTTTGGGAACCACTGATCTAGACTATGATATGCATTTGAATGAATAATCTAAAGAGTTCATCCACGGGAATATACGTATATATGACACAATCTTAGGCAGACATTGTGAATGAAAAATAAATGACACCCTGAATTGAGTAGTATGAGGAAAACAAGCTGAATGGCATTTGAGAAATTACAAAATAATTTACCTTGTAATATCAGTGACCATAATTCACTGAAATAAAAGCTCCTACTTTTTAATACCGATACTCTTCTGCAGATTGGCCAAAAGTCAAGGAGCCCCCAAATTTCCAATAAATTGAAAGTGAAGATTGCTCAGAGAGTAGCAGAGCCACAAGCATCTAATAAGTGTGTAGATGAAGGATAACATTATCAAAAAGAAATTATGAAAAACTGGATTTAAGAATAGCATTTAAGAAATGTATTTCTGAAAAATACAGCCATATTATAGTGAGAGCAAGGGATGAGTGATGGATAAGGCTTATCCTAGTGAGGGCAAGAAACTGATCTATTTGGGTAAATGTAATAACTCTTTTAATATGTCACTCAGAATTAGACTTCCAATGTGTTCTGACCTGCCTTGTTCCATTTGTTATACCTCCATTCATGAAATTTAAGCCTTCCTTAGTTCTTAGTTGTGCAATATATTGACTATTCATAGCTGTCACACACTAATTTTTTTCCTTTAAAATCTTACCTTCTATCTTAGAATCAATACTGTGTATTGGTTCTAAGGCAGAAGAGCAGTAAGGGATAGGCAGTGAGTGAAGCTTACGTGACTTGTCCAAGGTCACATAGCCAGGAAGTATCTGAGGCTAGATTTGAATCTGGGACTTCCTATCTCCAGGCCTGGCTATCAATTGAGTCATCTAGTTACTACCCTAGTATCTTCTTGATATTTTTTTCTTATTCCTAACATTCTTAAAAAATAGTGGGTTTTGTTTTTAGGGCTTACTACAAGCCTCAGTTCACACTGTATTTTTATTCTTCTTGATATTATTCTCACAGTACTTTGCCATTATTTCTTTTTAATCATCATTATTTATTTACTTGCCATGTTTTCAGTATCTTGCACATTTAAAATCTTTGATCTCCCTAGCCATTCTTCTTAGCTACATCTCCCTTTTCCTTCTCATTCTAATCAAGTATGACTAGGCTATCAGATTTAGTTTCTGAAAGTCTTTCATCACTTTTGAGTCAGTGAGCTGGCTTCACTTTCTGAAGTCTGTAGGTTATGGCATCCTATCTGTCCTTTCTCTGAAATCTGAAATCCACCCTCTTAAAGTCTAGGATTTGAGCCAAATCATGACTCAATTTCTCCTCTTTAAAACAGACTCTAAGATGGCTCAGTCTTGTTGATGTCTATTGGACATAAACATTTTGTTTTTACTGTTATAGGCTTTTTGTCCTTGCATGTTAAATTGGCATTAGCACTTACCTTTCAAACTATGATGACATGCAATTGATAAAATGACTTCTTTAAAAATGAACAACATCCTACCTTCTGTCTTAGAATCAGTAATGTACTAAGTATCAGTTCCAAGGCAGAAGAACTGTAAGGGTTAGGCAATAGGGATTAAGTGACTTGCCTAGGGTCACATAGTTAGGAAGTATCTGAGGTCAGATTTGAAACTAGAACCTCCCATCTCTAGGATTAGCTTTCTAACCAGTGAGCCACCTGGCTGCCCTAAAAGAACTTCTTTACTAGAACACACTCTGATATCAGGATGCTTAAAGTAATAAGGACTAACATGATGGAAATCCTCTAGAGTCAACTCATCTTTGGTCAGTCATTAACTAAAGTTATCACTAAATAAGAGACATCTGACATTTGAGCTGTCTTGTTTCAAAGGAATAGAGGGATTCACCATGAGTGGCATGACTTAAGTCACTTGGGAAAGCTGATTGACTTGACAAGATTTGGAAATTAATTCTATTTCAAATCAGACAGAGATTATGTCAAAACTATTTTCTGAATTAAGAAACAAAATAAAATAAATCCAAGACCTAGGAAGGACAAAGCAGCATGAAATAATAGATAGTGATGTAATTGTATTCAAGTAGGCTGGGCTTGAATTCCACCTTTGATAGTAGTTTCATGACTGTCATCAAATCACTTAATCTCTCTAAGCGTAGATTCTTCATTTATACAAAGAAGGAGTTGAATGAGTAGTGACAGCTGATATTTATTTGAATATCATGTTGAAATTTATAAAGCACTTTACATATCTCATTTGATGTACACAAGAACTTGAAATAGGTGTGACGTGTATTATTCCTATCTTACAGGTAAAGAAATTGAGATTCAAGCCCTTGATCACAGAGATAATAAGCATGAGGGGCTGGATTTGAACCTAGTTCTCACCCTAAAGTTTATTTTTAAATTATTTTATGTAGTCATTATATCATACATAGTAGAAAGCTCAAAAATTGTGAAATCCAGATTGAACTGAGACTTTTGAGAAATTCTAATATATGCTTTTGTAATGTGAAAAGGATTTTTCCCCTTTTAATTGATGGCCAGTTAAGGGGAGATATAAGAATCTTGTTTATTATGATTAGGAAAATAAGAGAGTGAAAGAATTACTCAGGATTTTGTTTCTGCTTACTTTGTCATAAAAGAATCTTTAAATTGGGAAAGAAAAAATGTCAATACTAACCAACTGAGACCCCTATTAAGGGACAATAAGGTAAGGCAGTAGAAGCTATAATCATCTAAAGCTTCTCAAGGCCATTTGACATAGCCCAACTGGAACCACTAGATCCTTTGTTAGATTCTACCTATTGGCAGTAATTAACTTTCATAGGATATAATAAAGACAAATTTAACAGACCTCATGAAAATTTACCCTGACTGCCATAATCCTAAGATATCTTGAGGTAAGGGCTAAAGGCAAATGTTTATTGGATGGAAGTCCCAGGTAAATAGTGCAAATGTAAAGGGGGGAAAATCTGCTTTAGACTTGCATGGAGATGATTCAAGGATCACAGGAAGTATTCAAATCACAAGCAACTGGATTGCCAAATCCTGAAGTTTCCAATATAACATGATAAAATAGATTAAATTTGTGAATGTGGCCATCTTTTTCTCTTCTACAGTCCAGTGGCTTCCTGACTTTGGATTTCAATAGCCCACCAAATATAAACATTTCTTTTGGGCAACAACCACAACAATACCCAGTTGAAAATTATTTTGAAAAGGGCTATCGCCACAGTGTTCTGGCATGGAATTCCAATAACATTGTTACGGTCAGTATTTTTATTAAAGAAAAGTATTAGCTCTATGTTGGTGGGGCTTATAGTTGATGTCATTGGCTTATTACCATTGTTAAATATTAGCTCTCTAGACTGTTTAAGAAAAAGAATTGTCCCTATTCTTGTTGCTGATAAACATAAATTATTTTACCTCCTTCCCATATAAGTTGGTAGGTGAAGGTAAGAAGATAATACCTGATCTTAGTTATAACAATGTTATCACACCTGAGATCCTTGAAGAAAAAAGAAACTAGACTTCAATGAATCATTTATGTACCAGATACAATGCTAGGCACTAAAGATAAAAATACAAAATTGAGAATTCTCATTCTGAAAGAGATTATGTTCTCCTTAGGGATCAGCTTGAAATCATCATGGTTCTTTCCAATGCATTAAATCATCTTACTTCTCTCTTAGTACTTGAAAAGCTAGATTTCCCAAAGAAATGAATTTGGTGAAACTAAGCCCTGTTTAACCAGCTGGGAAATGCAAATATATACAAGGTTTTCTATTGACACATATTAGCAGTAGAGCGAAGAAATTGGTTGCTCCACCAGCTAGCTCTTGAACCAATTTACTTTAAAGATACTTATGGTGGATACTCAAGCTGACTTTTATACTATGAGAAATATGTACTCAAATAATTTCAGTTAAAAACATTTTCTTTCTCTCTCAGCTGAAAGACAGCCTTAAAACGAAGCCAGAAAAAGGACTAAATGGAATCAGGTATCTGGTTTTGAACAAATCTACATTTTTTCTCTTCAGCAGTCTAGATTTCACTCAGGATTTTGCATTTTCAATATAATTTTTACTGCTTTCCCACCAATCACTTTGCCGAGTCAACTTATAGTTTGTGTTAATTTGGACAGAAGTATTGGCTATAGCTTTCAAAAGCCATGATACGGTTCCTCTGTGGAAGTTTTGGATTAGTGTATAACACTCAGGAGAGGTGTCAACTATTTTTGACCAAAAGTTGACTTCACTTAATGGTATAGCAAAGTCAAAATGTGAGAGTTGTAGGATCTAACCTTAAAATAATCTAAGTCTCAATCTTCAAAATGAGTCTTGTAAAAGAGAGTTCTTATTTGAATTCATTTTTCTCATCTTTCTCTATGACAGTTATAAAATAATAATAATAAATATTTCTGCCATTGATCTCTACTTTTGAATTTGTTTACTTGCTTACCTTACATAAGGTCTTCAGTATACTCTAGGATTTAACAAGATCCTGTTCTGTAGTACATTAATTAGTCATTAATGATGAATTCTTACTTCTAAACACTTTTCTTGAGGCTCAAAGAAGATGAAATTATTTTACCAAAATCAGTCATCTATTAAATGTGAGAGCCATAAATCAACTTCAGTCAGCATCTCTCAACTACAAGTCTAGTTTGTTTCCATTATGACTCATTTCCTCTCTCATATTATTATGTTTCACCTCTCCTTGAAAAATAGGTCTTATACATGTTGATTCGTTTTACTTGTATATATTTATTTGTTAAAATGTGAATTCTCCCATTGCATGGGAGGAGAAAGGTGGCTTTTAAAAATTAAAACATCAATAGAATGCTTGAAGGAGGAGCATTCCCCTAAAATCTATTCTTTTGTGTTTATATTGCTACTTGTGCAGTATTTCTTCTCTCATGGAGATGTTATTTTAATAAGATTTGAGAATTTTCTACAGTTCAGCTCTCTCATGCTCTCCCCATTCCTCTAACCATCACCCACTCAGCAGTTCAGTTCATTATTGTTGTTCACTTGTGCCCAACTCTACATGACTCCATCGACTTTGTCAGTAGGGTTTTCTTGGTAAAGATAGTGAAGTGGTTTGCCATTTCCTTCTGCAGTATGTCTCCATTTTTCAGATGAGGAACTGAGACAAAATGGGAGCTAAATAACTTGTCCAAAGTCAAATCACTAATAAGTTCCTAAAGCTGGATTTGAACTGAGATCTTCCTGACTCTAGAATCAGTGCTCTAGCTACTGGGATAATGTTGCTATATTGCTGCTATTCCACTCATGAAGACCTGTCTCTTTCCTGTCCATCTGTCCTCTTGCATATTCATGTCTCTCTTTTAAAATGTCAAAACAAGACTCAAGATAGTCCACATTTTTCTCAGTGTTAGGAAGAAGCACTTTTCCTTCTGAATTCCAAATTCCAATCAAATCCTATTACATTACCTCATATTCCACAATTGAAACTCTACATATTACTTTCACATCTAGTATTTTGTTTGATCTTCTTTCAGTAGGGTTGGCTGGGAAGGCTTTTCCATTTTTATCAGCAGAGGCTCAGTAATTATGACTTATTATGTGACCTCAGGGGCAAATGAATGGTGGACCTTGTTGAAGAATCTTTCATTTCTGACTCAACTAATTCATTGCTCTTCTTAATCTGATATTATTAATAAAGAGTCAGTAAAATACATTCTAATGATCTGGTCAGAAACCTAGCATAGTAGAGATTTAGACTATATAAAGTGACATTCAAGATATATTCTAGAAATACGTTAAAAATTGAATACCTGAAATGAACCAATCTCTTTGTTTTTCATCTTTTTAGTGCCCAGAAAATTTTAGTAATTTTAGAGTTTGGGGTAATTGTATATCAAGTGTATATTTTATTTCTGTAGATACCTTAGAATCTCAGACGAGAGATTAAATTTCAACTTTGAGTGTTTCACTGGCCATAAGTTATTCTATAATTTAAACTCTGACAATTTATGTAGTTGCTTTAAGATTTTCAAAGAACTTATTCTCATTAGTACATCCTGATATTTTAGAGGATAAAACCCCCAAACTTTCCATCTCCATTTTCTTGCCCAAAGCCATATGTTCTCTGGGTAGAAAGGCCAATCTTAGAATGCAGGTTTTTAACTCCCTGGTCCAGTGTTCTTTCTGCTGTGTCATTCTGGTCACTTTAGCACCTTTAGAATTTTGTACCTTATTTACATTTGTTTTATAATTAAAACTTTCCTTTTTGCTTTAATGGATTTATTTTCATAATGCCAAAAAGAATAAAGGAATTTCTTCAGATTTGGTACTAAACAAATCTAAAGTAAATGCTATGCTAGATATATTTAAATACTAAAGGAACTCTTCTTTTCTAAGTGTTATAGTCAAATATTTTGAATAAAAATTCCATCAAAGACTAGATCTTAGGAAAGACAATAAAATGTGGAGACTGTTAGAAAACTAGTAATAACATGTTAAATGCCAAATATTCTCTACTTTCTTGTATTTTAAAAGACACTTAAGTCATTGTCAAATCTTTCAGATTTGTCAATGGCTTGGATCATGCTGTCAATATCACCATGGATGGAATAACATATGAGAATATTGTCTCTTACAATGCCAGCGATTATGAATTTTTTTCTTCTGGAGAGTGAGTAAATTCAAGAAATTTCAAGTGGGAATTCTGGTTCTATTTTCTTTCTTTTTTCTAATTTTTTTATTATTTTTATTTTATTATCATGCAAAAATACTTCCATCTTTGTCATTGTTGTAAGAGCACACTCAGACATAACCAAAACCCCAAAATAAAACCATAAATACACCAATGTGAAAGATAGCTTGCTTTGATCCACATCCATCTGACTCTTAACAGTTCTTTCTCTAGAAGTGGATAGCATTCCTCATCATTAGACCCTCAGAATTGTCCTGGATCATTGCATTTCTGAGAGTATTGGCTTTATTTTTTTTAAAAGATAATACAGTCAAGGCAAAGACCAGTGAAGATGATGAAACAGAGGGAACAACTCCATGATACAACTATTCTCACAAAGACCTAGAGCATGAGACTCCCACAACCAAGGTGTGCAGTTAGAAAATTATACAAATCAGGGCAGCTGGGTAGCTCAGTGGATTGAGAGCCAGGCCTAGAGACGGGAGGTCCTAGGTTCAAATCCGGCCTCAGACACTTCCCAGCTGTGTGACCCTGGGCAAGTCACTTGACCCCCATTGCCTACCCTTACCACTCTTCCACCTATAAGTCAATACACAGAAGTTAAGGGTTTAAAAAAGATTTTAAAAAAAGAAAGAAAATTATACAAATCAGAATGAAGAGGTTAAGAGATCAGGAAACACTTGTATCTTATTTTCATCTGAACTAGTCAAAGGTAGAAATAATTGGGTCCAGGAATATACTTCATTCAACAGAGAACCAAAAGAGAATAGGTAGTAATCATGATCTCAGACAAGGCAGCATCAAAAATATCTTTGAATATAACATTTTCCAAATTATGTATAACAATTTTTAACATTCATTTTCCAAAATTTTGAATTCCAAATTTCTCCCTTATTTCCCTCCCCCTTACCAGGGATGGTCAACAATTTGATCTAGGTTATACATGAATGACCACAGAAAGTATGTATCCACATTGGTCATGCTATGGAAGGAGACTTGTATAAAACAAAAGCAAAAACACATACACACAAATAAAGTAAAAAATAATATGCTTTGAAATATATTCAGACTCCATGAATTCTTTCTTTGGAGGTAGATGTCATTTCTTCACAAACCCTTTGAAATTGTCTTGGATCATTACATTGTTGAAAATAGCTAAGCCATTCATAATCATTATACAATATACAATTACACTGTATAATTTTCTACTGGTTCTTTTCATTTTATATTGCATTAGTTTATGTAGGTCTTTCTAGGTTTCCCCAAAATCATCCTGGTCATCATTTCTTATAGTACAATAATGTTCCATCCCACAACTTATGCAGTCATTCCCCAATTGATGGACATCCCTTCAATTCCTTGTCACAACAAAAAGAGCTGCTATAAATATTTTTGTATGAGTAGGCCATTTTCTTCTTTTATTATCTCTTTGAGATAAAGACTTAGTAATGATGTTCCTGGATCAAAAGGTGTACACATTAATCAATCAATTAATTAATTAGTTAATTAATTAATTGAAGAAATTTTTTTAAAAGGGTGTACACAGCTTTATAGCCCTTTGGGAATAGTTTCAGATGGCTCTCCAGAACAGTTGGATCAGTTAACTTCAATAGTGCATTCGTGTCCCAATTTTCCTACATTTCCTCCATCATTTGTTGTTTTCCTTTTTTTGTCATATAAGCCATTCTGAAAATATGGGATTAAAACAATTCAGAGTTGTTTTAATTTGTATTTCTCTAATCAATATTGATTTAGAACATTTTCACTTGAAAATAGCTTTGATATCATCTGAAAACTACCTGTTTATATCTTTTGACCATTTATGATTTGGGGAATGATATGTAGTCTTATAAATTTGACTTGGTTCTCTATATATTTGAGAAATAAGTCCTTCATCAGAGAAATTTGCTATAAAATTCCCCCCTTGACTTTCTCCTTCCCTTCTAATCTTGATTGCATTGATTGTGTAAATTCTTTTTAATTTCATATAATCAAAATTAGCAAGTTGACATCTATAATGCTCTCTGTCTCTTTTTGGTCAGAAATTCTTCCCTTCTTTATAAATCTGACAGGCAAATTATTCCATGCTTCCATAATTTGCTTATGGTATCACTCCTTATGACTAAATCATATACCTATTTGAAACTTTTCTTGATAGATAATGTGAAATGTTGGTATTTACCTAGTGTCTGCCATACTGTTTTTTCAATTTTCCTAATAGTTTTTGTCAAATAGTGAGTAACTGTCTCAAAAGCTGGGATCTTTGGATTTATTGAACACTACATTACTGAGGTCATTTATTACTGTGTACTATGTACCTATTCTATTCCATTGATCTGCCATTCTATTTCTTAGCCAATACCAGATTGTTTTGATAATTACTGCTTTATAGTACAATTTGAGATCTGGTACTTCTAGGCCACCTTCCTTCACATGTTTTTGATATCAGGATGAGTAAGAATAAAAACAGAAAGAAAACTATGAAACAGTGTTCTTTATAACTGTAAGGACAACTATCAACATAATGGACCATATTGACAATAAGAACACTAAAAAACATATTATATTAATAGATACAGGAAAAAGCTTTTGCAAATGTATAACATCTATTTCAGAATTAGAAAATTAGGAATAAGAAGCCTTTTTTTCGTAAAAGTAGTATTTCTCTAAAACTAAGAGCCAACATATATAATGAGGACAAACAAGGTTTATATGGGAAGAT
The DNA here is from genome assembly GCF_016433145.1 of Gracilinanus agilis. Lineage (NCBI taxonomy): Eukaryota > Metazoa > Chordata > Mammalia > Didelphimorphia > Didelphidae > Gracilinanus > Gracilinanus agilis. Next base: position 526,272,902 of record NC_058132.1, read on the forward strand.
GCAGGGTAAAACATATTACCATCACTGTTTGATATAGTGTTACTAATGCTAACTATAGCATTAACACTAGAAAAAGAAATTGAGAAAGTAAATACATATAAGACAACAAAAAAACAAGATTATTGTCTTTTGCAGAAAACATGTTGGTTTATTTAGTAAACTCTAGATAGAGGGGAAAGAATTTTCTGAAACAATGCTAGCAAACTTGTGGGATATAAAAGAAAACCATGTAAGTCATCAGTATTTCTATATATTACCAACAAAACTCAATAGGAAGCATATGTACACAGTTCATATACTTACAAAGAGGAAGTACATATATACATATATGTACATATATATTTATAAGGGAGAGTTCACTTAAGAACTACAGAATCTACAAAAAATGTGGACATCTACCTACCAAAATACAGGAATTATTTTAAATCATCCCTATGCTGAGTGCAAGGATATGAATAAGGAAAAGAAAATAGACCCTCCCCTTAAGGAGCTTACAATCTAAAGGGAAGACAATATACCAAAGGAAATCAGAAAGCAAGGATTGGGTACCGAAAGGTACAGAGCCTGGGGGCTTCATGTTTCATGGAGTTCAAACCAAGGAGAACTACAGATGCAAAGTTGAGGGTTATATGGAAAGACTAGATTCCTACCATCTATAAAGGAAAACAAATGGGAAAGAAGGCTGAGGTGGTTGGAAAGGTATTCAAAGTTGAGTTAGTGGTATAATGATGAGATTTCAGGTGATAGCTTGTCCTGGAATCAGGTTATGTGATGGAGAAATAGTCATTATTCTTGGGTAGATAAGACCAATATGATGAAATGGCAATGCTACCTAAATTAGTTTGCTCAGTGCCATGCCAATCAAACTACCAAAGAATTTCTTTATAGAGCTAGAAAAAAATACAATTCATCTAGAAGAATGAAAGATCAAGAAACTCAAGTGAAATATCAGTGGCGGGTGGAAGGTGGGGAGACTAAGAAGGAAGGATACCTATCATTACCAGATCTCAGACTAAATTAAAGTAGTCATCAAAATGGCTGGGTACTGTTTAAGAAATAGAAAGATCAATCAGTGGGATAGGTTAGGTGCACCATATGTAGGAATAAACATACACAGTAGAAGAATGTTTGAAAAACCTAGATACTGAAATAAGAACTTAATCTTTGGCATGTACTTATGGGAAAACTGGGAAACAGTATGAGAGAAACTAGATATCTCCCAAAGTCCACTAAAAAGTTCCAATGAATACATAGTTTAGAAATAAAGGGTGACATAAATAAAAGATCAAGGAAGTGATTGCTTTTCAGCTCTATAGATGAGGGAACAGTTCATGGCCAAACAAAGGCTAGAGAGGATTGATTACAAAGGATGCAGTGAACAATTTTGATGACTTAAAATTGAAAAGCTTTTGCACAAACAAAATCAATCAAGGTTAAACTAGAAGGGAAGAAGATAAATGAGAGAAAAAAATCTTTGCATCAAGTTTTTCTGATAAGAGTCTTATTTCCAAAAATATATAAGGAACTGATTCACATTTATAAGAATAAGATATATTCCCTAACTGATAAATAATCAAAGGATAAGAATGGGCTGTCTTCAGAGGGGAGAAAAATCTGTTATCAATAGCATATGAAATGATGCTTTAAATTACTAATGATTAGAGAAATACAAATTAAAGTAATTCTCAAGTTTCACCTCACACCTGTCAGATTGGCAAAAATGACAAAAAGGAGAAACCACAAGTGTTGAAAGGGCTGCAGAAAAATAGATATAATAATAAATTTTGTAGAATTGTGAACTGATTTGGCCATTCTGGATAGCAAATTGGAAATACTACTCAAAAGTTACTAACTGGCACATATGGTGCATTCTCAAAATATCACAACTAATCTTAAATCCCAAAGAGATCAAAGAAAGAGGAAAAGAACTCCTATAAACAAAAATATTCATACCAGTTTTTTGCAGACAAAGAACTAGAAACTAAAAGGGAAAACATCAGATGGTGAGTAGATAAACAAATTATATGAATGTACTATTGTACTATAAAAAGTATAAAAATGATATTTTAGAGAAAATTGGGAAGAGTTGTATGAACAGATACAGAGTAAAATAAATAGAATCAGAACAACTTATATAATAACGTAAAGATAAACAATTTTGAAAGTCTCTAGTAATGACCAACTACAATGTTAAGAGGCCCATTGATGAAGCATACTACTCACCTCCTGACAAAGAGACAATAGAGTTTGGATGCAGAATGATACATTTGGGGGCTTTTGGACACTGTGGATTTCATTTGGTAGTCTGTGCATGTTTGTTGCAAGAAAGTTCCCTACTTCCAACTCCACAGTGATGGTGATGGGTAAATAGATGTTTATTCATTGAAAATTTTAAAGTAAAAAAAATGTATATGAAAGACTCTGCTTATGAAAAAATGGCTATAAAAGAATTTCTTTTTTTCCATTCTCAATAGAAAAACTATTGAAATTAAAGGGGTTTGCAGTGGCAAGTCTCCAAAACTTGAATTTGGCAGTGCATATACCTATGTGTTAACAAAGGTAAGTTACCAGTCCCATTGTAAGAGAATTGCCATGGATTTTTGTGCTATTTGTAGCTATCCTCCCAATATCACTATAGTAAATTCTGTGATATTTCAGGTATTTCAAAGGAAGCAATAATTCTAGTATATATTTATTTTCATTTGGAACTTTTAAAACATTACTTCTAACTTTAATTCTAATTCATGTTTAAGCAATCTTATTAATTTTTTTCTATAATAATACAATCTTCTTCTTAAAAAAAATCAACCCCATTTTGAAACATTAGTGACCAATAGAATTTGAGACAGATTTTTCTCCTTTTAAGAAGCTGTCTCTTTGCTCAAAGTTTATTCTCACCCTCTGAAAGAAATATTGTTGGCAAACACACTTACAGTTCATTAAGATCTAATTCTATAATTCTTTCTTGTGAATTAGGGTAACTTCCTTAAACTTCATTTTAAAAATGCTCATTGTGTGTTTTAATTAAAGGAAACAAAACTCATGAATGTCCCTTAACCTTCAAAATCCCCTCAAAGCTTTTTAAAAATTTTATTTATTTAGAATATTTTTCCATGGTTACATGATTCATGTTTTCTCCCTCCTTTGTTCCCTCCCCGCTCCTAGAGCCGACATGAAATTCCACTGAGTTATACATGTATTATTGTTCAAAACCTATTTCCATATTATTTATATTTGTAATCAAGTGATCTTTTAAAACTAAATCCCCAATCATATACTCATATAACTAAGTGAAAAAGTATGTGTTTTTCTTCTGTGTTTCTACTCCCATAGTTCTTTCTCATGAATCTCTTGGGATTGTCCTACATCATTGCTTTGCTACTAGTAGCAGAGTCTATTACATTTGATTGTCTCAAAATGTTTCAGTTACTGTGTACAATGTTCTCCTGGTTCTGCTCATTTCATTCTACATCAGTTCAAGGAGGTCTTCCCAGTTTTTATAGAAATCAAGCAGTTCATCATTCCTTATAGCACCATAGTATTTCATCACCATCATATACTACAATTTGTTCAGCCATTACCCAATCAATGGACACCTCCTCATTTTCCAAATTTTTGCTGCCACAAAAAGCACAGCTATCAATATTTTTGTATAAACATTTTTCATTATCTATTTGGGTTGCAAACCCAGAACCCTTACTGCTTTTTTTTAAAAGAAGAAACAATGTATTAATCTCTTTCTCTCTTTTTCTTTCTCCCCCTTATCTCTTTAGTGTGATACCAACGGCCTAACTTTAAAGACTTTTGAAGATATCTCAGCCAATACGGTTAATATAGCTCTACAGATCCCACAATATTTCCTTCTGACCTGTGGCGAAGTTGTCTTCTCTGTTACGGGGCTGGAGTTCTCATATTCACAGGTTCCATATTCATTTTTTCTCTCTTAATCTTTTAAGATTCATTTGAAAATTTATTCATACTAAGTCGTATAAATAACTGAGCCAATCTGAATTGGAATGATGGAAAGCAGGGAATCTTCCCACCTGGTGAATAACCTAGCCACTGACTTAAGTTCTGGAGCAAAAGGCAATGCTCAAGCCTAGATTAAAAAAAAAAAAAAACAATTAAAATTTTGCCATTCTCCATACCTAATGTCTTGGGAAAGTTCAGTTGCGTGGTAGTTTCTGTTTTCACTGAGAACATGTTAAAAGTAGGAAAATTCACGAAGTATTGACTAAAGGAATTTTTATACTCCTATGACTTCAGGACTTAGAACATGAATCAAATGTTTATCCATTTCTAACTTTATAGTTGTGGTATAGTGGAATGAGTGTTGAATTGATTCAGACATAGACCCCACTTTCCACCATTACCAACTACAACTTCAGGTTTCTTCACCTCTCATCTGTAAAAAGTGAGGGCTTAGACTAGACCTTTTCCAACTCTAAAATCCTGTGATCTCTATTGGTCTTCCTATAAGCACTTGGGCATGTGGCCATATCAATCTCAATAAGTTAACAACATAATTCCAGTTATTCACTTTTTGATGCTATAATGAGAATCCAAAACAGATTTTTGGGGCATCAAACCACATTATCAGTTAATGAAATTCAGAATAACCCAAATGTTGTTTGATTTCTTACTCATTCAAACTATCTTTGTAATAAATAACAGAATGCTTCATTAACAGTTGTGTGGGTAAAGAAGTTGGAATATTTTAATAAATTCAATTTATTGGAAATGGGACTTTAATTAAATGGCTACTAAACAAAGTCTAGAATCCTAAATTGTTACAGTTCTCTTTTATCCAAATTAATTTTCTCAGATGGACAATTTTCTGGGGAAACATTTGTTCACATTTATGTGTGTGTGTGTGTGTGTGTGTGTGTGTTGATAGGGTAGGCAGGTGCCAGAGGTTAATATAACCATTGACTTACACATGTTGAAAATGACTTTTTTCCATCTAATAATTTTAGATTCTTCTTCAGAGAATAAACTGTATTAGCAATAATAAATATTCTAATTCAGCAGCTGTTCCATAGCAACTAGACCAGCTCACATAGAAACTATCCCCAGAAACAATATTTTAAAAGACTCATTTAAGTCACATGTTTAACATCAATCTAGCCCGTGTTTGGGTAAATAAGGGAAAATGGCCTTTTTCTTTACCCTCACACTCCTGTTTTTTAATATCATTCCTTAACTTATCCTGGCTAAGTGATTATTGCAAGGATATTTTCCATACCTGGTTTAATTTTTTTCCTTTGTCCTTTTTTTTCTTCTATCTGTAAGCCAGAATGATTGGTTTAATGATAAAATTTTATTTTCAGTCAAGCAGCAAGTGAAATCATCCTGGTGCTGAATTTGAATCATTTTACTCATATCTGATTTCTACAGGCTCCTTCCAATATGAAATCAGTACTTCAAGCAGGCTGGCTAGTCACAGTGGCTGTTGGGAACATCATTGTTCTTATTGTGGCTGGAGCAGGACAGTTCAGTGAACAGGTAAGTAAATGCTTGAAAGAGCCCTGGTTATGTCCAGTCTCTTTCAGCTCCCCTTGGGCAAAGACACTTGGCTTCATTGTTGAGCTCACTCATATTCCCAACATTCAATATTGGTAGTAGCAGTGAAACAACTGTCTTTGCTGTAGTAGCAAGGGTGCCATATCTTTCCATTTCTTTCCTTTTTTGCCCCAAACTGTGCCAAATGAAGCCCATATGCTGGGAGTGGAGAGGAAGTAGTTTAATATATCTTTAAAATAACTTAGATTTTCATGATGGTGTGTGTGTGTGTGGGGGGGGGGTATCTGATTGTGTATACATATGGGTATTTGTGTTTCACCTAAGGAAAAAAATAGTGGAACTTTGATTATTGAAATTACAATTTATTCTTATTAATAAATGCATAAATCCAGGTGCTATTTGCATTTTGACTATTTCTCTGATGCCCTCTTTAAATTTGTAAAGGTCTAGAAACCTTTCCAAATGTCACTCTAGGGCTAGATTTTCCATTTTAAATGGCAGAACTCTGCAGTTATTCAGATTATTCAAGTAAAAGAAGCAGAAACCATTTCCATTTATTGCTACTTGTATCAATCAGTAAATTTCTTGCCCAGGATATGGAACACGCCAAATACAATTTAAATTTTGAAAGAAGATAAGTAGAAATGAATTATTTTTAATAGCATGATAGCTATTCTTCTCAAAGCAAAATGCTGCATTTAACTTTTAGTTTCATACGAGATGAAATGCTTTTAAAAATGTCATTGCTTCATATTTTATTAATTATTTTTATTAATTACTTGTTAATATAGTATGCATAATTATTAATGCATTATATTAACACTTAGAAGATAATAATTTTACCATTTCAGAGCTAGCTACCTAAGGGACTTCTCAAATATACATGGTGGACTTAAACTTACACCAAAGAAAAGACATTGTTAACAAAGAAAAGAGGGCAATAATTTATTATTACAACTTTTACTTAGGGTTCTATATTAATTTATTTTCTGATGATAGTAACAAAGTAAATATTCATGTGATTATAGTATAGAAAAATGTTTTACTTTCCCATGTCATTATAGCTATTCTTTAGAAAATATTATTAAAACCTTTTGACCTGCCTTAAAAACAAACAAAAAACCTGGCCTTCTATCTTAGAATCAACATTGATTCTAAAGCAGAAGAGCAATAAGGGCTAGGCAATGGGGGTTAAGTGACTTGCCCAGGATCACACAGCTAGGAAGTGTATGAACTCAGGACTTCCCATCTCTAGGTCTGGCTCTCTATCCACTGAACCACCTAGCTACCCCATACCATGTACTTTCTACATTATGATCATAGGTAGCTATTAGTCACAGGAAATTTTCCCTGAAGTTTATCTCTGTTAATAATTTTTTCTCTCTCTTTTCTCTCAACTATTTCTACATCTTTAAAGTGGGCCGAGTATGTTCTCTTTGCTGCGTTGCTGTTGGCTGTTTGCATTATCTTTGCCATCATGGCATATTATTATACCTACATTAATCCAGCAGAAATTGAAGCCCAGTTTGATGATGAAGACAAAAAAAGGAACAGTCGAAAAGTTGGGGACGAATCTGATCTGTATGAAAAACCTGAATCATTTTCACAGACAGCGATGTGAATATTAAGAACAAATATTGGGAATGATAGAGAGCTCACGTAAAGGACTTCTCTAGTATGAGCAGGCTGCTATTGGATTGCGATTGATGATGACAAAGAACTCAATTTGTCAATGCCTGTGGTGGACAACTGTGCCAAGCTAACTCTTCTCAACTGGAATGAACATCAAACTCTGGAACCATTGATAGCTTTGCTTTTAAAAAGAAAGCACAAAATTAATTTTTATAACAAACTCAACTTTGTTGAGGACTACTCTCCGTCTCTACCATGAAGAGAACTATTATTTTTGTGTATTCCCTTTTTTTATTGTGAAAAAGGCAACTTTCAGAATATACCATACTGTCTGCACTTCAGTACATGTATAACAACAGAGAAGAATATTAGGAAATGAAACCAAACCCATGCTAAAAATGAATCAAACAACCGATATTTCAGGATATGAATGTCTAATTACCATTTAGTATTACTTTATTGTCCACTTTCACCAACCCCTACCTCTGTTTAAGCTGTTTATGTAACTCAAAAAACCACTCAGGTGAAGGCCAGTTATGGTACTGAGAGTATAAATGGTATGTTGAATAAATTCCTGTTCCTAAAAATAAACATTTAGGATTTATGCTTTGGGGGAAGTGAACAGTTTTACCTGTCCGATTTTGGATAGTTGGCAGAGTGTCATTTCAATGGCTGGATTCTGTAAATATACTCCTCCAGGGCAGTTTGGGACCTACAAATGTAAGTTTCCATCTTTTCCCAGTTTCTGTCTTCAGTGTGTCCTTCTTGAGCCAGTCAATCTAGAATGTCAGTGAAAGCAGTTCTTTTGAAGTAATTAGTGTGGATATTCACTTTGTCAACCTAATCAGAAGGCTAACACATCTTAGATGGTTTTCATGACCAAAAATTTCATCTCTTAGAAGCCTGCCTTCTGGAGTTTTCTGAGCTCAATGAATTGGGAAGTAGATAAAGAATGGGATTGTCCATGGGAGAGTCTCTTTTAGATGCAATTCCCCTCCCCCTCCTCCTCTCTCAGATTCCATTGAAATCTCTCACAAAATGGGAGGAGAGTCTTAATCCTCTAAGGTCCAGAGTTGCCAGAGGAGGGAGGATAGGATTGTTTATCCTTGATATCCACCCACTGCTTTCTCAATTAAAATGCAGAACCCTGAACACACCAAGAAATTCAAGTTAAAATGATGAAGCTTCTTTAGATAACTATATTTATAAGGGCTAATATTACTTATATACTGAAGAATGCAAAGTTCCTGTTCTCTCTTCTCTCAATAATCTTTTTAGGCACTTCTATTTCTTTCCTTTCCTTTCCTTTCCTTTCCTTTTCTTTTTTTACACACAAGGAAAGCAGCGATCAAAATTAGATGTGTTGTCCAGGATCCTATATCTCTATATGTTTGAGGCAGACTTCAAACCTAGGAGTCTTATGATTTCAAGGTTGGGAATCTTGCCATTACTCCATCTGATTTCATCAATGTAACATTCCCTCCACTGATGTAGGTCACTGCTCCTCTCTCAGAGTTAAGAATTGCTATTGAAAAATAAAAATAAAAACCCCATTATCTAACAGTATGGCTTAACTGGGGACTAATTTTAGAGTTGAAAACCTAGCTTCAAAATCTGACTTTGTTTCTTCATATGTCACCTTGTACAAGTCACTGAATTTCATTGGGCTTTCAATTCCCTCCTCTATAAAATCAATATTGTAATACCACGAAAGACTTGAGAACTCTGATAACTGTGTTGATCAAATATGATTCCAGAAGATTGATAAAGATGTTACCCATCTCAGATCTGAAAGATGATATTCAAATATGCAGAATGAGAGATATATTCTTGAATGCAGCACGGTGGGAATTGGTTTTGCTTGACTGTGCTTATATGATACAAGGGTTATTTCTTTTTTATCTTTCTTTGTGGCTAACTGGCACAGTGGCTAGTGTATTGGACCTGGAGTCAATATAGCCTTAGATATTGATAAGCTATATGACCCTGGGCAAGTTGCAATTTCTATTTGGCTCAGTTTCCTCATCTCTAAAAAGGAAAAAACTGCCCAGGATTGTTGTGTGGATCAAAAAATATAATATTTTTCTTTTTTTAAAAACCCGTATCTTCTGCCTTGTATTGGCTCCAAGGCAGAAGAGTGGTAAGGGTAGGCAATGGGGGTCAAGTGACAAGTCACACAGCCAGGAAGTGTCTGAGGTTAGATTTGAACCCAGGACCTCCCACCTCTGGGCCTGGCTCTCAATCCACTGAGCCACCCAGCTGAGTCCTAATATAATATATCTAAAGCATTAAGCTTCAGAAAGAAAAGCAGCTAAGTGATGCAGTGGATAAAGCCCTGAGCCTTGAGTCAGGAACACCTGAGTTCAAACCTGGCCTCAGACATATACTAGCTGTATGACCCTAGGCAAGGCACTTAATCCTGTTTACCTCAGTTTCCTCATCTGTAAAATGAGCTGGAGAAGGAAATGACAAATCATTCTTTGCCAAGAAAACCCCAAATGGAGTCAGGAAGAGTTGGACACCACTGAAAACTGAATGACAATAACAAAATGCTTGGTAAACCATAAAACACTTACATAAATGCTAACTTTTTATTTGTTCTAAATTTCTATGTTTTTTTCAGTTCTATCTTTGTGGAGAGGGGAAGATTTAGATGAGAAAAATGCTTGGTAATTAAGAATATTGTTTCAAAAAATAGAATAGAGGGGGAACAGATATTTCTTAAATTCTCCTTCACATCTAAATATTATTGGACAACCTTATAAACAAAAAGCTTCCTAGAGCAGTGGGAATAAATGGAATATTTACTTCATTCCTACACAGTGTTTTTAAATATCGGTTTTTTTGTGCTCAGGGTAAAGAAAGAAAACTGAAAAATAAAATATTTAGAACCTGCAGATTTAAAACAGTCCATAATGAAATTTGATACCAGGAACATTCTACAGTAAAGTATAGTTGGCATGATAATATTGGTTCCCATAATAGTCTATACTATAAGCCCAGTTGTTATAATCTGGGAAGGGGCATAACAATTAATAGCTAATATTTTCGGCTCTTTTTCTCAAAAAAGAAAAGAAAAATTTTGAAAGACTATATCTCCCTTTCTGTTTAATGACAGCTTACTTTTGCCTAGTTAATTGAGACTGATATTAATTTTCATAATCTGATTAAGCAGAGACTTTAAAGAGGGAACAATTTATAGGAAGTAACTTAAAATAATATTTTATTGGTATCTTGTAATTATTGGTATCTTGTAATTTTTAATGAAATCGCTACAAACATCACCTGAAAATTTTTTCCATGATTGCTTCATTCCTTTCATCCCTCAATATTTTTCTATTACTCTCAAATTCTCACCCTAACCTCTAATCTATTGTTTTTCCCCTCCTTCTGCTGCTCCTGCAACACTATCACCGCTACCATTTTTTTTTCCTCTCATTCCCAAAGCAGGCATAAAACCACGCTATTTGAGTACACTAGATAGTTGTTGCTATCTCACCTCAAAGAGGGCCATTACTCCAAAACCCCTTTTCTTATTCATTATTTGACATTTCTCCTCCCAGTGGAGTCTATAAAATATCTCCACATGCCTCTAGTTCTACCTGCAATTCCCTCTTGTAGCAAATGAGCTCACTTGCTTTAGGTCATCTGTCACTGCATCCCTCATTTCCCTTTGGCAAATATCAAAACACCTAAATGTCTGTCACTTCCAAAGTCATTATCGGTCTCTGTGTACCTTTCCTCAAAGAGTTTGGAACCTTGCCAATTCTCTTCTTCCCCAACAACTCTCACAGCAACTCCTCTTCTCACTGTCACAACATATTACATCATTACTCTGTCCCACCAATTAGGGAAGTCATGAGCAAAATGACCTAGGGGTTAGCTAGAATCCCAAATTATGATAAATTGGAGCGTTTCTTCTCTTTTAAGGCGAAAATATTTTTTCCTCTTAGATAGCCAACCATTGTTTCAAACTTGAAGCCTAAAGGAAATTGGCCTTTTCTAAAATAAATAATTTTTTGCCATATGATGCATTTCATGCTATGTCTTTAGTACTTATGCTGTCTTTTATATGATATTTTTATCAATTCTAGCCCAAAGACTCATCTCAAAATGAGAATATCCCCATCTGAGCTAGGCCTTACCATAGTTTCCATTTTAAGAATAGATAAGACTGCAGGAAAACAGGCACACACTAATTTACTGTTGATGAAGCTGTGAATAGGTCTAAGCATCTGGGAAGCAATTTGAAATGATGCCCCTCCAAATTGCTAAACTTTTTGACCCCAAAACACTATTACAGGACCTATACTCCAAAGAGATAAATGAGGTGGAGAAAAGGTATTTGATAGGGAAGTAGTAATTTAGGGAATGTCCCTTAATTGAGAAGTTTATAGATATATACATACATATATATGTGAATATAAAAATACTTTTGTGCTAAAAGAAATTATGGAAAGTGATGTTTTAAGAGAAACCTGGAAATACTTGCCTGAACTGATGCAGAGTGAAATGAGCAGAACCAGGAGAATAATTTTTACAATAACAACATTATGAAGACAAACAGCTTTGAAAATCTTAAGAATTAGCCGACACAATGACCAACCATGATTCCAGAAAACCCACAATGAAACATGCTTTCCAATTCTTGATAGAAGGGTGAAGGGCTCATGGTATAGAATAGGACATATGTTTTGGGACATGACTAATACAGGAATTTGTTTTGCTTTGTCTATGGATATTTGTTACAAGATTTTCTTTTCCCCCCCACAATGGGATGGGGATGGGAGAGGAAAGAAAATAGATTTTTGTTTGTTGAAAAAAATTATCTAAAAATACTGTAAATACTATTACTAAGGATCCCAGATGCAAGTATACAGCAGACAGGGTCAACTTCTGAGAAACCGTTTTTTTAAAAAAATTCTGTTTTATGTAAACTAAAGAGACAAGGCAAGTCAACAAGCATTTATACTACTTACATAGTATACTCATATATGAGTATACAAGTGCTGGAGATAGAAAGAAAGGTAAAACACCGTGACTGTCCTCAAGTAGCTTACAGTCTTATGGGGAAGGCAGCATGCAAATGATAGGTACAAACAAGATATGGAAAGGAAAAATTAAAGTTAATCAATAGAGAGAAGGCAATAGTATTATAGGGAGTCAGGAAGAGTTTTCTATTGAAGGTGGGATTTTAACTGGGGCTTAGAGGAGGCCAAGAGGCAGAAATGAAGAGGGACAGCATTCTCAGCATGGGGTATAGCACGAGAAAATTCTGGAGTCAGGAGATAGAGTTTCTTACTCAAGGAATAACAAAGAGTTGCAGAGTGTAGTGAAGGGCAATAAGCTGTAATAAGAAAGATTGAGACAGGATCTGCGCACCCCTGTAAAAGTTACTATTTTCATCCCTATGTTACAGATGAGGAAACTAAGGCTCGAAGAAGTTTATTGACTTGTCTGAGGTCCCACAGGTAGTAAGCATATGAGGTATAAGCCAAACACAGATCTTCCTGGCTCCAAGTCCAGAATTCTATTTACTACCTACATTTCCTCTCTCTTATGGCAGCCTGACCCAAGACTAGAAAATAAGTGTAAAATGAGCTCTTCACAAGAACCAACAAGATATGAGTCACTTGGTAGGCTAAAAGAGAGCAGATACTATATTGCACCTGGAACAGTTTGCAGTTCCTGCTAGGAAGGAAATCAGGACGTTGGGGTTGGAAGCTTTAGCTTTGTCTACAATCCTGGCTCCAAGGCCATTAAAGCTTGAGCCTGGCATCCTGTGAGTGTTGCCTCTAAGACCTGAAAATGAGGAGGACAAACAATACAAAACAAACACACACACCTAGACTCATGTCTCAGAGCTGGGGTAAAATTGAGGCAAGCAGGGACAGGCAAATGTTTGTTGAAGATACCCTTTCCCCTCTCATGGGTTTAGTTCATGGTGTCCACACTGGATGAGCAGAGAGTTATTGCTGAACAGTACATAGCTGAAAGATGGAAAAAGAGAGAAATCAGCTCAATCTCACCAATTTAAAAAGTGCAAGGTAGCTAGGGGCTAGGTAGTTCTGTGGATCGAGAGCCAGGTCTGGGAATAGGAGGTATTGCATTCTAATATCACCGAAGAACTTTCTAGCTATATGATCTTGGAAAATTCACGTAACCCCAATTGCTTGGCCCTCACAACTCTTCTGTCTCAGAATTGATACTAAGGAAAAAGGTAAGTATTTTTTTTAAGAAGCCCCAAACTTATTCCATTGACTAAGAGAGCATCATGAGACCAAGTTTTAAAACTGAGCTGACAGCAATGTGAAACTGAACTTATATCTCCACTATGGAGAGATGAATGAACATTTATCAATAATATTGTAGATTGGATTTATGCTGGTGATAAGGGTTAAATTGGGCAATTCCTAGTATTCTGATTCTAGTCCAACCTCGTTATTTTAGAATGAGAAAAACGAAGATCCAGAGAGATTGTGACTTGTCCTCACTTAACAACTCACATCACACCTTTGTAGACTTGTACATGCTAAATAAGATCTTTCTGTAGTTTATGCCCATCAGCTTAACATTTCATTTACTGTAGGGAAAAGATCAGCATATATTTCTTACTGTGAAAATTTCACTGTGTACTTTTCTAAATAATTTGTTAAAAGCCTATATTAAGGGGGCAGCTGGGTAGCTCAGTGGAGTGAGAGTCAGGCCTAGAGACAGGAGGTCCTAGGTTCAAACCCGGCCTCAGCCACTTCCCAGCTGTGTGACCGTGGGCAAGTCACTTGACCCCCAGTGCCCACCCTTACCAATCTTCCACCTATGAGACAATACACCGAAGTACAAGGGTTTAAAAAAAAAGCCTATATTAATAGGTTTTATTGAAATACTCGCTATGCCTACTGTCAACACTTAATTTGCAGGTTTATTTCTAGATCCAAAGAGGTGGTCATTTATATTTAACTTTTGTTTTCTAGTGTTAATGTAATTATCCAATTCAATTAATCAACAAGCATTTATTAAGCCCCTACACATGCCAGGCACTTAGTGCTAGGCATTAAGGATACAAAGACAATTTTAAAAAGAGCCTCACACTCCCAGGAGTTTGTTTTATACCAGGGGAGACAACACATATATACAAATATTAGTCTATAATAAATCAATGCTTAGGAAGTGATAAGGATAAGAAGAGGCCTCTTGTATATAATGTGGTATTTCAACTGACCTTTGAAGGAAATTTGGAATTCTCAGAGGTATGGGTTGAGAGGAAGAGAGAGTACATTCTGGTCTTGGGGGATAACCAGTATAAACAATTGGTTGGATGGAAATTGAATTGTAGGCATTTTTGTTGTTTTCAAATTTAAATATTTTTGGCATCAAAGAGGTGCCTAATGTGGGATCCATATTGCTGAGTGGGGTTCAAGTTGCATCAAAGAATTCCATAGTGGCCACCAGAACTCTAAGAGAGGGGGCAGTTAAAGGCAGTTAGAGTCCTGGTATAAAAAGCCAGGTCACACTTCTTGTAGGGTCCTGGTCCTGACTCTTTGCTCTTGGATCTGAGCAGTGGGGTAATCTGTGTAGCTCTGAATGGAGCCATTGAGTCTCTGACAGCCAAAGCTGCTTTACTTTGTTAGACCTTCAAACAAGACCACATTCTACCTTAGTTCAGCTATCTAGGTTTAGAAAGAAGACTATTTAGAGGCTTAGATAGGATATCAGCCATTCAAGATACATTTCCCCCTTTGTGGGGAGGGGCTGCTTATTTGACATAGCTGTTTTAGGTAGTTTTCCCTTACCTCTCAATCCTAAACCATTTCCCCCCTTCCCATTCCCAGTTATCATTAAACCCTAATCATCTAGGGACTATGTCTGGATACAGACAATTTGGGGAAATACATCTTCCATAAGCCAAGTTCCTTTCACTAGTGGCTCTAAAGTTGATTCTAACCTCTGAGCCAGTGAGTTGCTTCTAAGACATCAAGCTTCACCTATTCTATTCTGTGGGGAAATAATACAGAGAAAGATATCATCATAAGGGGTTTAACCTTTCCCCACTTACCATCTTGGCCCAGAAGTTATCAAGCCAGATTATTCTCCATTACCAGACAGTTAACTGACTTCCAACTGCTGAGAGGGAGGGGGGAGGTTAAAGAGTACTCCTCAGGCTTCTGCCCCTCCCACCCAGTCAATCCTGCCTGTGTTTCTCCAAAGACCAGGGATTAAGGAGTTTTCATTGCTCCTGACCCCTTCATCTTACAGTTTCCCTAATAGTACGCTAAAGGCTAAATAAATCATATTAAAATTGTATGTGGCAAAGGAGGTGCTAATTTAAATGGGAAGAAATAGTTTTTCTTCAGGAGTTTCCTTTACAAACATACACATACACACACACACATGCACGTACACACACACACACACACACACACACACAAAAGTAGACTAGAAGAATGAGCAAACAAAAATCTGTCATAAAGAACTATATGGTGACAGAGAAATTCAAGATGCAAACCAAAAACAAAAAGAATGATTCTGAAAGTCTACAAGTAAGGTGAAGAAAGAGTTAACAAAGTAGCTTTAAAATGTTTTTAAAAGTGAGTGCTAGAGGAAAAAATTGGAAAAAGAAATGAGAGTTATGGAAGAAAGAATTGGAAAGGGAATTAACATGTAAGAACACGAGGCACAAAACCTTATTCAAACAACAAACTCCTTGAAAATTAGAATGGATCAAACAGAAGTTCATGACTCTGAGACAAGATTTTTTTACTTTATTTTTAAAAGTATTGTACTTTTCCCCAATTACATATAAAAATAGTTTTCAACATTCATTTTTTAAAAATCTGAATTCCAAATACTTTCCCTCCCTCCTTTTTTCTCTCCCTGAGACAGAAAGCAATTTGATATATATGTATATGCATATATATATATGCAGGCATGCAAGACATATTTCTATATTAGTCATATAAAAGAAAACTCAAACTAAAAAAAAAAACAAGAAAAATTAAGTAAAATTTTAAAAGTAGGTTTGGATCTGTACTCAGATTCTTTCAGTTCTCTTTTTAGAGGTGAATAGCATTTTTCATCCTAAATCCTTCAGAATTGTCTTGGATTACTGTATTGCTAAGAATAGCTAAATCATTTATAATTGATCATTGTACAATATTGCTGATTGCTGTTACTGGATACAGTGTTCTCCTTGTTATGTTCATTTCACTTTGCATCAATTAATGTAAGTCTTTCTAGGTTTTTCTAAATGCATTCTGGCCATCATTCCCTATAGTAGAATAGTAATCCATCACAATCATATGCCAAGACTTATTCAGTCATTCCCCAATTGATGGGCAACTCCTAATTTCCAATTCCTTGCCACCATAAAGAGAGCTGCTATAAATATTAAAAAGGTAAATATGAGTGATCAAAATCAACAAGGAACAAAGCAAAGATAAGCTGTTTACATATGTCCCTTCAGAACCTTATAATCTTTGGGTTTTAGTGTGAATCTAATTAGATAGAGGGTCTGAGAAGAGTTCTTTTATGTTCTGATGATTTTACAAAAGGAAAAGGAATACAGTAGGATGGGAAGGGGAGAAAAGGGTGCAAAAATTATCTTACATAATCAAGGTATACAAATAGAACTCTATACAAACAAGGAAGAGAGGACAGGAGGAACAATTAATACCTGAACCTGGCTCTCATCTGATCTAGTCAACTGAAGAAAAAAAATATAAACATAACTGGGAATAAAGGAGAGAAAGAGGAGGAGGGAGAATGGTGGAATTAAGGAAGAGAAACTCTAAGGATGTACAAAAATATTTATAGCAGCTTTTTTGCCATGGAAACTAAGGGCATACCAATCAGTTGGGGAGTGGTTAAATAAATTATGATATATAAATGTAATGGAATACTATTGTGTTATAAGAAATAATGAAGGGACTGGTTTTTAAAGAAACCTGGGTAGAATTATATGAACTGTCACAGAATAAAGTTGACAGGCAAAAAAGATTTATTCAGTGACAATATTGACACACCTGTATTTTTTTTTAAATTACCAATGAAGGGATATTATACTTGGCTGTACATATTTATGATAAAGGTTTTATTTTTCTGTCTCAGTTGGGGGTGGAGCAAGGTGTAGGAAGGAGAAAAGGTGGGGTTTTTAATGTAAAATATGCTTTAAAATATTATTTTATATTCATAGAGACTTTGGTAGATATGATCTAAGAAGTCCTTTTAGATCTAAAGAATAGAATTTGACAACTGATGCTATTTCAATAAATTACCAGTTTAAATGTTTATTCTTAAGAGTTGTACTTTCCCACTAGCAGGAAATGAAACACTGTTAGGTAGTATTTTTCCTTGTAACTGTCAGTAACAGTCTTTCTAGGAAAAATTATTGCACTATAAGAAACTGTGTACAATTGTATCCAATATAATGGAGAGAAGGCTGGCCCAGCGTAGACAATAAGATTTCAAGCCTTAACTCTGACACATACTGACTATATGACCTTGGGCAAGTTCTTCAACCTCTAAATGAGCCCTAGGCAACACTATTAAACTGTAAATTTCAAGACAGTTGCTGATGTGCCCTGGAAGAGGGGATTTCCCCCTGGGGAGTTCAGCTCCCTTTACCAAAGCAATCACAGGTCTCAACCAAAAAAAAAATTCCCCATTATCTTGCACAAAGCTTGACACTTCATAAATGCCCCTTGAATGAATGAATGAATGAATGAATGAATGATTAAATGCTTCTGTGGCATTCTCTTACTCTAAGCAAGAGAATATGCTCTGTTTCTCAGTACAAGTGAGTGCAACTCAACACAAGGGTAGGTAGAATCATCAATCATTTTGACAATCTCAGTGGTAATTTTAAATGGCCCAATAATATGGATATAATCAGGTCATTTTCAGTTGTCAAGCTATCCAAAACGACTGAACTGACTCTTTCACAAGAGCAATGCATTGGAGAGAACACTGTTCTTGAAGCCAAGAACCCCTGGGTTTCAAATCTACATCTGATAGACTTAAGACTCTATATAAGTGATCTAACTGCCTCAGCTGATTTCTTTTTTCTAAAAGATGGGGACAGTTTTACTTGTGGCCCCTATTTCCTAGGGTGGTTGTGAGGGCTCAAATAAAATACAGGATGTAAAATTGCAGTGGAAATTATTAAGGGCTTGAAGCCTCTTGAGGCAGTTAGAGTGATAAAGTAGGCATAGAGTCAGGAAGATCCGAGTTCAAATTTGGACTCTGACATTTATTTACTAGCTGGGTAACCCTGGTCAAATCACTTTACCCTGTTTGCCTCAGTTTCCTCATCTATAAAATAAGCTGGAAAAGGCAATAATAATTTGCCGAGAAAACCCTAAATGGAGTCACAAAGTTGAACACAACCGAAATGACTGAACAACATTGTCAAAAAATCTTGGAGACAGAATGGACTTTAGAAGCTATCTAGTCTAACTCTCTCATTTTAGAGTTGAGGACACAGGTGCCTAGAGAAATGAAAGAATTTGCCCCAAATTGCATTGCTGGTAAATATAAAAGGAAAAATTTGAACCCAGGTCCTTGGATTCTAAATCTATGGTCTATGGCATCATGTAAATTTTACTAGTTATGATTATTATAAGAAGAAATTACTACATTAAAGCAGCTTTTAACTGAAAACTAGTATATAAAATTAAAAGAAATGTAAAAGAGAAAAAAAGGCTTCCAACCTAGCTTCCTGCAGATATCCCTGGTGGTACAGTGGATGGAATACTAGACTTGGAGTGAGGAAGGCATGAGCTAGAATCCTGCCTCACTATCTGTGTGACTTTGGGCAAGTCACTTAACGTATGTCTGCCTCAGTTTCCTGACTGATAAAACAGGGATAATAGTAGTATTTACCTCCCTAGGTTATTGTGAGAATCAAAATGACAGGATATTTGTAACATGCTTAGTTCAGTGACTGGCACAGTGACGGGTGCTTTTTAAATGCTTGTTTCCTCCCTTCCTTCTTTCCAGGGCACTTCTAGATGGCCTCTTCAACTTGTCAGTTGAGATGTGCTTAGGGAAAACTAATTTTCAGACTAACCGGTGGAAGAACAAAACTAGCAAGATAAGTTTTAGTGAGGGGAGACAGATCACATCACAAAATAAAAAGCAAATTTACTTTTGAATTATCCTCATCACTACTTCTTTCTAGTTGCACAAATAGTATTTAGAATATCTGGAATCATCTATCAGAGTATTTTCCTGGTCTGGTCCTCAAGATCTAGTGGCAGATAGAGCTGTTGTTTCAAAGGCCTTCTAGGACTTTAATAGCAAAGGAAGCTGGATGGGGTTTGAATCTCATGGCCAACACTGAGGACTGGGTCTTCAGTGTTTGTTTGGAAGAGTTATAATTTCATATTTTGCAATTCTGTTACATTTATGCTTAAAAGAACCTAGAAATTCTCTTATTTTCCTGCTTTTAAGCCTACTTTTTTTTTTAAAGAGACATTTCCTCTCTTCTTCCTTTTGTCCAATTCTCACTAAGAAAAGATTCCCCAAGGGGCTCCCTCCCAGAATATGTCTTACCAAAATCAAGTGCTTTCTACATTCCCCGGGCCTTAAAAAGACCCCAAAAATGTTTCTGTTGTGCATTCATTTCTTCCCACTATTTCAGGGGCATACAGTAAGTTTTATACTTTTTCTTTGCACTCCTATGCACTAAAGAGCTGTGAGGGATTTCTATTTTACTTTCCTGGAGACAGGTTCCATTGTGGGTACATCAAAGTATTCTCTGTTAACAGCCTAACACATATGAAAGTGATGGAGATCAAAGAAGTAGAGGGCTACACCCTGTGATGTCTTTGCCAGATATCAGTGATAGTGGAACCCCCTTCCCCGGGCTTCTTACCCTATCCCCATGGGAACAGTTACTTTTAATCTCAGAACATAAATATGTGTTCAAACATCCTCCTATCCAGCCTAAAACATGAAATCTCAAAATCCCTCTTTCTTTTATTTTTCTGTAACAGCTGGCTTGTTCTAATGAAGACCCCTGTTCTATGGGAAGTCCTTGGAGATTTGAATGGATTGGGTAGCTAGCTCGGCATGAAGCTATTCCTTTGTGTCTCTTATTCTTGCGCTTCTACCTGCTGGCCTGAGGACCAATCTTTTTTTTTTTCTTTTGGGATTCATTTTCTGAAGGTATCTTTGGGGTTTTAAGATCCTTTCAGTTCTGTGGGAACCAAAGGGCAACTCCTCAGTAAAGGACTGGGTTTTATGTTTAGTTACTATCTCCATTGTTAGTATTATATAAAAATATTTTTGTAACTTTTTTATTTCTTAAGTGATTTTTGGAAACTTAAGCACATCCTATCCCTGCCAAGAAAAAACAAGAAGAAAAGGAAACAGCAGTAACAGGTAAGTTTTCATATATGTTTGTTTGGTAAGCTTTCCTTAAATTCATTGTTATGGACAAATACCACTGATTTGGGAATCAGAAAAATCAGAAAAACTAGTCCTTACTCTGCCACTGAATACCCATGGGGCTTCAAGGAAATAACTATCTGACCTCAGTTTCTTTATATGTCAAATGAGAATGTCATTCTTCTTATGGGGAAAAGAAGGGGAGTTAACTTAAATATTTATCTGGGTTCAGAGGGTGAGTAGGAGACGGGAATGGTCAATAGTCTGGCACCGAACAAGCCAGAGAAACTGGGGTTAGCTGTTTAGGGAAATGACAGTTGACAGGAGTGACAGTTCAGACCTTAACTGTCACACTGATCCACCTAGCCAGTGATAAACACAGAGTTTAACAAATACACACACTATGAGAACTTTAAGGTATGAAGAAAACAAACAGGGAAACAGTTTAATTGTAATTTGAGAGGATAGGAAAGGGGGTGAGGTGAAACTATGTCTAACTCCCCAGGAATGGAATCAAAAGGGTAAGTTCCTTAGCCAACCTGACTTCGGCCAGGTGACAGCT
Source organism: Gracilinanus agilis (assembly GCF_016433145.1). Taxonomy (NCBI): domain Eukaryota; kingdom Metazoa; phylum Chordata; class Mammalia; order Didelphimorphia; family Didelphidae; genus Gracilinanus; species Gracilinanus agilis. The sequence goes on from NC_058132.1 coordinate 526,294,005, forward strand.
TGGCTAAGGACTTGAGGAAGAGGGCTTGGGTTTGGGGTCTCACAACTGATCCAGAGATGTCTTCAGGATACCAGGAACCAACTCCTCCACAGCCAATGATCCAAAAGTAACCAGGTAGGGAAAGATGTCTGCAAACTGTCCACTGAAACACAAGCCTCTTCCCTACTCAGAGTTGATTTGCAGGATGATATCTTCAGCCTTACAACCTTCACCAATCTGCAAGATCTCAGGTCAGATATGGACTGCTGATTGCAGTCCTGCTCCAAACCCCTCTCAAAATAGCAATGTCTGTTGCTTAGCTCTCTCCTCTCTACCCCCTGCATTTCATTCAGAATGTCCATGACTTTCAGCAAAGGCTTTCCCTAATATACTTGCAAAAATCTGCTTTTATATAAAGCCTATACCTATTGCACTCTAGGTAATATCTGGGTGATCTTGAGTAAGTCATTTAAGACATGGCAGCATGAAATAGTCACTGGAGAAAGAAATTGAAAACCACTCTTTTATTTTTGCCAAGAAAACCCCATGGGACAATATGGTCCACAAGGTCATGATGATCAGACACAACTAAACAGCTAACCACCATAACAAAAAAAAGCATGAAATAGTAGAAAGAATATTTGACTTAGAGGAATCAATGGACCTGAATTCCAATCTATAGCTCTGTGGCTTTGAGTGAGTTGCTTGTGTGGTCTTCAGTCTCATTCTCTGAAAAATAAGGGAGTTTGAGTTAGTGACCTTTAAGGACCTTCCAGATCTATATCTATGAATATATTCACTATATAGCCTCAGTATCCTCATCTGTAAATTGAGTATAAGATGATCTTTAAGATAGCATCCAGTTCTAAATCTATGACTATAATTCACTTCAGTTCTAATTACTAATAGTTCGATGTAACTATCTTATGATTCCCCATCAATTTCTAATTTTTTATTAAACAAAAAGAGCAGTTATAAGTATTTTTTGTGCATTTAGGCCTTTATTCCTTTTAAAAAAAATTTGGGGATATAGATCTAGCAGTGGTATTGCTGGGCCAAAGTGTATGAAATTTGTAGCACTTTGGACATAGTTCCAAAATGTTCTCCAGAATTCTTGAATCAGTTCAAAACTCCACCAACAGTTCATTAGTGTTGCAGTTTTCCCACATCCCCTCCAACATTTGTCATTTTTCTTTTCTGTCTTAATAGCCAATCTGATAGATGTGAGGTGGTATCTCAGAGGTATTTTAATTTATATTTATATACTCCATAATAAATTAGAACATTTTTTCACATGACTATAGATTGCCTTGATTTTTTTTCCTCTGAAAATTCCTGGCTCATATCCTTTTATCATTGCTAGTCTCTTCTAGCTCCATCATGTTTATGATCCTATGTTCTAAATAGAATCCCAATCAGCAATTTACCCAGGGATTATTATTTCCAGCTACCCTCTTGCTGTTCAGCTGACATCTTATTTGTCTTACTTGGGCTACTGGGTTTGAAAACCTATAGGGAGTTCTCAGTATGTATCTAATCAACAGATATTTATTATGCTCCTACTATGTGCCAGTTATTGTGCCAAGTTCTAGGGATACAAAGACAATAACGAAGCAGTAATTACTCTCCAGGAACTTAGGTTCTGTGATGTCAGAGAATCAAAACCCTATACTCATTTAGAGTTAGAAGGGAATTTAGAATCCCCTCATATTATAGAAGAGAAAACTGAGATCCAGTGAGATTAAGGAGCTTGTAGAAGACTTAAGATTCTTTTAAATGTCATCCTATTTGAATTTTATAAGTGACATTCAAATATAATTGATTATATATGGACTGTATATAATTCTTGTGCGAGGCAGTATAGGGAATACACGGGTAGAAACCATGTTCTCTTTCTTAAAGAAGCCTAAAATCTAAATGGTCAGGCGAGACAAATATGAGGAAAAACAGTCTGGTGTAGCAAGCAATTGGGAATTCTCTTTTAATTGTCTGATTTATTTTGATCTGGGGAACAGAAATCTTTCTTTTGTTTTTTCTAATTGTATATAACAACAATTTTTAATATTCATTTAAAAAATTTTTGAGTTCCAAATACTCTCCCTCATAGGTTATATACAGTCATGCAACATATTTCCACATGTTGTAAAAAATAGTATTCTTCAATCTGCATTCAGACTCCATAAATTCTTTCTCTGAAGGTTGTTAGAAATTTTCATCATAAGTCCTCATCCAGAATTGTGCTGGATCTTTGTATTGTTGAAAATAGTTAAGTCATTCACAGTTGACTGTCATACAGTATTGTTATTCTTGTGTACACTTTTCTTCTGGTTCTGCTTACTTCACTTTGCATCAGTTCATGTAAGTCCAGGTTTTTCAGAAAGCATCCTGCTCATCATTTCTTATAGTAAAATAGCAATTCATCACAATCATATGCCACAACTTGTTCAGTCGTTCCCCAACTAATGGGCATCTTCTCAATTTCCAATTCTTTGCTGCCACAAAAAGAGCTCCTACAGATATTTTGTACATAAAGGTCTTTTTTCCTTTTAAAAAAAATCTCTTTCAGGTACAGACTTAGAAATGGTATTGCTGGATCAAAGGGTAGGCACTTCCTAAACTGTGTAACCCTGGGCAAGTCACTTAACCCCAATTCCTAGCCCTTAGCAACCTCTCTGCCTGGGATTCTAAGAGAGAAAGTAAGAGTGATTTTAAAAAATAGTCTTAGAGAATTGCCTTGGACTGTAAGAGGTTAAGTGATTTGCCAGAAGTCACACCAGCAGCAGGTGTGAGAAGCAGGATGGAGACCTGATCTTCTTGTCTAATGCCAATTCTTAATCCATTAGCCCTACCTACTATTTATGTTTGTTAGGGATAAGGATTGGACCAGTGTTCTCATTGGTATGAGGAACTCTCTCTGACAAATGTAGATCACTATCTTCTCTTAGTGGATTGCCTAGATTAGAGCATGAAGAGATCAGACTTGCCCAGGGTCATACAGACAGTAAGTGATCAGAGGCATCTTGCTGGTTCTGAGACTTGCTCTCTAGTCACTACATCATGTTACTGCTCAGGAATTTGTTATTTAATAGTATAAGTGCAAATTTTGTCTTTCCTTTTGTGAATGAATTGGCTTTATTTGCTAGGGAATATAGTAAGGGAAAGCTAAAGTCTCCTTAAGAGAAAGCCCTGTTGTCTTTTCACCTCAAGGTCATTTCCCTTGGCAATGGAAGATGCTTTTAGAGATAAAACAAATTCCTTTATGATACTAACTATATTTTCCTGCTTACCTATATAATTTGCCTCTTTAGAGTTTGGACTGTTTATTTTCCTCCTTACCTATGCAATTCTTTGCTTTCTGTTATTTTGCTTTCTATTCCTAAACTGCTGAGATCTCTCCAGGTTACAAAATATTACTACTGTATTTCCTAGATAGTGCTCATCTCAGCCCAAACACAGTCATTTTTTTAGGGTTCCTTAGTTCCCATAGATCATATTTCTGCATCCTGAGTAGATAAGAGAAATATTCTGCCCCCCCCCCAATTTTTTTCTTTTATTATGTTCCTATTACTTTGCCTCCCACCTCATTAAGCAATACTTTTAAAAGGAAAAATAAGACCCTCAATACATAAATGCATAGTTGAGAAAAAAAAGTTCCCATACTGGCCATGTCTAAAAACGAATGTCTCAGATATACTTGACTTCCCACCTGGCCAATTATTGTCCTTGGGTCTCTAGAAAATGGAATAAAGCTGACATGCATCAAAAGTAGGATTTTTTTTTTCTAATAAAAAAAAGACACTAATCATTAGTCTTGTAAACCCCAAGAGAGTTGATCTAAAACAACAAGATCCTGTCTCTGCTTAGATGACTGGTGGAGGAGATCGAACCAAAGACTATGATCTGAAGGATTATAGAAACCTATCTCCATTCTTCTTCAGACCTCTGGCTGTAAAGAATATTCTTCAATGTGTGTGAACTTTTTCTTTTATTTCTGATGTGACAAATGGTTTTCTACAACACTGCTAATTTAGGGAATCATTGCTGCAAAATGTAGAAAACAACATGGACAGGAGAATCTGATCAATTTCCTTTTTCAATTATTCCTGTGGATCTCAGAATAAGACCAAATATTCCTACTGTGAAATATTAGTGTTCTAAAGGATAGCCAGGCGACTCTGTAGACTGAAAGCTAGACTTAGAGATGGGAAGCCCAAGATTCAGATCTGGCCTCTGGCACTTCCTAGTTATGTGACCCTGGGCAAGTCACTTAATCCTATTAGTATTGATTCTAAGGCAGAAGGTAAGGATTTATATACATATATATTAGCATTCTAAACATAAAGAAAATGTACAAATTGATCTTTTCTTAGGTAGGGCAGGTGGAAGTAGACTAAATCATCAATTAACATAACATAAAATCTATTTTGTTGCACCAAAGAAATTACTCAGACTTGCAAAGAAGGTTTAGGAAACAAAATTAAAACTGAATAATTAATGAACAAGTGGAGTTCATCAAAAAATTATGAGTAGGACCATCAGCTCCAATATGACATGAGTTGTGTTAACAGATATATATTATATATGTATAATTATATACATATACATATATATATACACACCTTTGAATTTTGTATTTCTTTTCATGTAATTCACGACAATTCACCACCATTATGGAGGAGATCCAGAAGAGAGGGATTCACTATAGAAAATGAGATCTTATAGATACCCTTGTTTGCAACTGACATTATACTAATTACATTAAAGAAAACATAATCAACAACAATTACTAAGCAACCAAAAAAACCATTTTTATTAAGTGCCTACCATGTGTCAAGCACTCTACTAAGCTAAAATTTCACCCTGTTTCTCTATGCAGGAAAGCAAAGTAGATTGTTGATTACTATGATGTATGGATGTTACAAACTACAAAGATCTTTCTGTGTGTGTGTGTGTGTGTGTGTGTGTGTGTGTGTGTGTGTGTGTAACTTGACAACTATCTATCTAGAGATATACCTCTCTATCGAGAGAGAGAGAGAGAGAGAGAGAGAGAGAGAGAGAGAGAGAGAGAGAGATCTCAGACAGACATTGCAAGAAGAAAATTAGCTCAGACCAATATTTAACAGGAGAAAGAGGAGAGAAACCTCAATGTTTTTGAGAAGCATTCACTGCTCATGGGTAGACTGAGCCAATATAATAAATGATAATACTACTTAAATTAATGTACTTATTCAGAGCCACACCAAACTACTAAAGGAAATTATAATGTTCTTTTAATGACTCCAAATTTCTCACTGTTCAGTTTCTTCTAGATTTGTAATAATATTTTTATTAATGCCTTTTATTTATTATATTATCATAGTTATCCCAAATATCTCTCCTACTTCTCCAAGAGAGCTATCCTATTGTATCCTTAAGAGGACAAAAGAACAGCTCAACTTACCAATATATTGAAAAATTCCAGAAAAATGTGTAATGTGTAACACCTGTGAGCTCAGTTTGCTCTTTATAATTTTGCTGCATTAACTTTTTATTTTTTTGGTGTGTGGTTGTTCTTTCCATTTACATTGTTGTAGTTATTATGTATATTGTTTGCTTGGCTCAACTTACATTTCTCTGCATTAGTTCATAGAAATCTTTCCATGCTTCATTATACTCACCATACGCATCATTTTTTAAAAGTTCCATAATATTTTATTTTTCCCAATTATGGGTAAAAACAATTTTTAACATTCTTTTTTTTTTAACATTGTAAGTTCTAAATTCTATCCTTGCCTCCCTCCTCCATTTCCTCTCTGAGACAGTAAGCAATTTGATAAAGTTTATACATGTGTTATTAATGCAAAACATATTTCTATGTTCATCATGTTGCAGAAGACATTTTTTAAACCATAAAGAAAATAAAATGAAAAATGGAATGCTTTGATTTGCATTCTGACTCCGTAAATTCTTTCTCTGGAGGTAGATAGCATTTTTCATCATGACTTTGGACTTGGGTTGAATCATTTTATTGCTTATAAGAGCTAAATCATTCACAGTTGATCATTCTACAATATTGCTGTTACCGACAAACATCATTTCTTAAGCCCATTAATATTCCATTATATTCATTTCCACAATTTGTTTAGCCATTCCACAATTAATGGTCACATATTCAATTAATTCTTTACTATCACAAAAAGTGCTCCTTTGAAAATACATAATCTAGATCAAATTACTTAACCACCTCCGAGAAAGGGAAGGAAAGGGAGGGAGGGAGACAATTTGGATCTGATAATTTCAGAAAACATATGTAGAAAATTGTTATTGCATATGATAAGAAAATAAAATATTTTTTAATTTTAAAAAAAGTGCTGCTATAAAATTTTTCGTATATAGAGGAACTTTCTTCTCATCAATGGTTTTTTGAAGGTAATAAGTCCAGTAATGGAGTCTCTGACTCAAAGGGTATGGATTTTTCAGTCACTTACATAATGCCAAATTGCTTTCCAAAAAAATTGTTAGACCATTTCATAGCTCCACCATCAATGTTTTAGTGTGCCATCATTTCTTTAACAAACAACAATTTAAAAAATCTTTTAATAAACCACATCCTTTTAAAAACTCCTCCAATGTTAACTGTTGCCTTTTTTCCTGTTCATTTTCTTTTCTATGTTCATATTAAAGCATTTTTAATAAAAAATTGGTCATTTAAAAATAGATAGACTTGAAATTCAAATGAAACAACTTAATAAGCAAAGGTCCCTCTTTGTAACACTGGTATTCTTCCAGGGAAGAATAACTCTGAGTCATAGAACCTTGTAATATCTAAAGAATTAAAGTAGAGTGAGTGGTGGGGAAATGTGCAGTGGACTTGAACATACTGACATAAGAAACAAGAAATTATGGAAGACAAGCAGTGAAAAGATGTCATTAAAATGCATGATGGATAAAGATGAACCAATCACATGGCAAGAACTGGGGATCACCAAGAGTCTACCTGCTCCATTGGTATTCTTATGATGTCAAATCAGTTGAAGGAAGCCTACTGCCACCCTCCACACCTACCAGAAGGCTATCCCTACAGTGAATTTATGGGGAGATATGGATAACACGCAGAGTGGGCAGGTAGGGATAAGTTGTAGTCTACCTTGTTAAAACAAAGAAATAAATCAACAAAATCACAAATCCACTGGAGTTTTAGGGCATTCCTGTAATTATACATTACAATGCGATGTAAATTCATGTAAATTGCAACTCATTTAAGTTCTTTTCAACAAAGAACATTCTTTGCATAAGTAAATGAGATTTGATTTTTTTTTTTTAATGAGAGGCTGTGTGCTTTAGTGAGAGCTGGCCCCAAAGGCAGGAATAACTGCCTTCAAACTTTACCTCTGACCCATGCTGGCTGTGTGACTTCAGGGAAGTTGCTTAGCCTCTCTTTGATGTTGGCAACTCTAAGTTGTAAGTTCCAAAGAATTTGACATCCTGTATTGGCAGATCAAGTCTCCTCACCTAGGAGTTCCTTCTACCAATGAAATCACAGTCTCTATCCCTTAATTTTCATCTTTTATAAGGCTTCACATATAAATTCACGAATAGGAAAATACATCCTTTAACAAACCACATGGACTGACTTTTCCTTTGAAAAGATAAGGTCCCCTCTTCCATACATCCCCAGCCTTTAACTTTAAAATGCCCCTCTAGGGGGCAACTGGATGGCTCAGTGGATTGAGAGCCAAGCCCAGAGTCTGGAGGTTGTAGGTTCAAATCTCACTTCAAATGCTTCAAAGCTGTGTAACTCTGGGCAAGTCACTTAACCTCCTTTGCCTAGCCCTTACCTCTTGTCTGCCTTAGAATCAATTTCTTCTACCATATACTTTGACATATAAATGTGTCTCTATGTGTAGCAGGATGAACAATGAGGAAGGAGTTAGGAGACATATCAGGTATACTGTAGGAAGGATTCTGGTCCGGTATTGGTTAAACTAGATAGCCTTCAAGATCCTTTCCAATTCTAAGATGCTCTGACGCTGTGACTTGAGTTCTTGTCTCAGTTCTGTTCCAGCTTTGCCACAAATGAGCTGGTTTAAACAGTGTGTTTAAGTTTCTGGGTTTTGGTTTCTTCCCATTTAAAGTGAGAGCCTTAGACTGAATAATTTCTAAGGATTCTTTACCTCTAGCACTCCTGGATGCTATGATTCTCTCAAATGAAGGGATGAGACAGCCATTTATCTTTGCCTATATTTGTTGTGGACAGCTAGGTGGAGCAGTAGAGTGCTGGTCTGAAGTTAGGAAGACTTGAGTTCCAATCTTGCCTCAGATACTTACTAGCTATATGATCCCAGGCAAGTCACTTAACCCTATTTGCCTCAGTTTCCTCATCTGTCAAGTGAGCTGGAGAAGGAAATGGCAGATCAATCTAGTATCTCTGCCAAGAAAATACCAAATGGGGTCACGGAGTCAGAAACAACTGAAACAACTGAACAACAATGAATGAGCTGGAAAAGAAAATGGCAAACCACTTTGGTATCTTTGCCAAGGAAACCTTCCATTAGAGTCAAAAAGAGTTGATCATGAAAAATAACAAATGTTACAGATCATTTTCATGGACCCAAAACAATGCTTTAGGGAAGTTAAAAAAGTCCTTTTTTAAAAATATCTAATCATCTAGACACTGAACAAAAACAGAACAAAAGATCACTGTCTCTTGAGTCAAAGGACGTGGATTCATATCCTGTCTCTGGCATTTAATATTCACAAAAGCATATTACTTAACCTTCTTGAAAATAAATTTTTTTCTCTATGAAAAGACAGAGTTGGACTAAATGGCCTTTGAGGTCTCATTCAGTTCTAGATCTATGATTCTATGTTTTTCAAACCAAAGAAAATTAAAAGTTTTCCAAGTATAACCTTAAAATTCAAGCTATTTATATTTTAATAGTAAAAATTTAGCAAAATCAGGAGGAACCATTGATTATCTATTGCCTTTGAACATAGCTGTGTACTTAGAATGCTTCATTGACTGTATTTTGATAACGTTTTGTTGTTTAGACTTTCATTCATTTCTTTTTTTGAGTTACCATTTTAAAAGATATAAAATATAATATAATATGAAACCATTTGACTCTTTGTGACCCCATTTGGTTTTTTTGGGGGGAAAGATCATGAAGTAATTTGCCATTTCCTTCTTCACCTTACAGATAAGGAAAATGAGGTAAACAGTATTAAGTGACTTGCTGAGGGTCACACAGCTAGTATAGGAGGTTGGATTTGTACTCAGGAAAAGAGAGTCATTTTATAACCCCGTGCCACCTAGCTGCCAACTAGTTGCCTAGCACTTTACATATCATATATGGTAGATGATACTGGCCATAACTTACAAATGGAGAAACTGATGCTCAGAGGTCTTATACCCGACTAGCAAGTAGCACAAGAAAGCAAATATAAAAGCAGACTCTCCTAGCTTCAAGTCAGCATTCTATCCACTACGACCCCCCTGCCTCTAAGAAAGTTGTAGTCAGTTTAGTTTTTCTTATTCTGCTGAACAGTTTCTTTCCAGTTCCCTGGAGTTAGATAAGCCTTGGAAAACAGAATTTTTAATTATGTGAGGAATCATGATCTCTGGGTTATAGACCTCCTGGTGGCTACCATAGATGAGAGATGGGGTGGAGGAATATGGAATATGGTTCTGGAAGCCTAAAATCTTTTAATTAAGCAGTTTGTTAATTGCTTTGAATTCTCAAAAGTTGCTGAGCGTAGGCAGCCTCGATGTAATAAAAAGAACAGCAGTTTAAGACTTAGAGAACCTGAGTTTGAAGTCCACCTCCATTATGATTCATCAGCTATAAGAGTCTCAGTTTCCCCATCTATAAAAGGAGAAAATATTCTGGATGGTCTCTAAAGTGACTTATTAATGTGCTGGTAAGTATTTAACAACCAGCACTCCGAGGGGAAATGCAATACACATGACAACTTTTAAAATTAATTTCATTAACATTTTCTCTATCTCCTAATTTTAAGTATAAATAGTTGCTAAAATAAAACAATAAATCAAACCCTGATTTGAAACATACACTGAAAATGTATCAATCTGCTCTCACAAATCAGCATTCTCTTTCTAAAGGTCCCCCCACCACCCCTAAATCTTATTAATTCACTTACTAGTTTCCTTTTGTTGTTCAGTCACCCACGTCCAACTCTTTGTGACTCCATGGGCCAGGACTTTCTTGGCAAAGATACTGGAGTGATTTGCCATTTCTTTTCCCAGTATTATTTTCCTGGCCTATATCTGCCTGAGGAAGGATTCTTAGTTTGTTCTAAATTGTTGGCAGACCCTGATGCTATATTTTATGCACAGCAGAGATACTGGTCCAGTCACAGTGATTTGACTTTATCTCAAGCTCCAGGAGAGTAAATTAGATAACAGCTAGGGTCCCTTAGATCATGCAGAAATAGTCTCTTAGGAAAAAAGAGCCAAATCCTTATACAGAAATATAAGAAAGAAATCAAGATTGAGCTAAGGGGGCAGCTAGGTAGCTCAGTGGATTGAGAGCCAGGATTGAGAGATGGGAGATCAAATCTGGCATCAGACACTTCTTTACTGTGTGACCCTAGGCAAGTCACTTAACCCCAAATGCCTAGCCATTACCCCAATTCTGCCTGGGACCCAATATAAGAGTTTAAAAAAAAAAGATGTATCATGTATAACTAAGTGGAGGTGCTTATCACCTCCAGGAGTGAGGAGAAAACATGAATCATGTAACCTTGGAAAATATTCTAAATCAATCAATCAATTTTTAAAAAGATGTATCATAGAATCTCACAGTTGGAAAGAAACTTAGCAGTTATCTAGGCTGACCCATAACTGAATGACAATCTCCTCTACAATAACGAATGCTTCCAATCTCTAAGAATGAGGAAAATTCATTCCCTCTCAAGGCAGCCCATTCCTCTTTCTTTAATAGCTCTAGATGTTAGGAATCTCCTTTTACCCCCTTATACTGAAATCTGCTCCTGCATTTATTTCTCTGAATTCTTTTCTGTAGGGTCTGACAAGATGTGAAATCCCTCTTCCACTTGGCCACTCTTCCAATATTTGAAGACAGCTCTTGTCCCATCTTGAGTCTTCTCCAAGTTAAACTTCTCCAGTTCCTTCAAACCAGTCTGTCTTTGTCTCCTTGCTGCTGACTACAGTGCCTAACTTGGAGTAAACACTTGATCAGTGCTTACTGACTGAGAAATAAGTCATCGGCATAATTTCTGGTCTGACTGTTGGAATCCATTCATTCTCCTCTGTATTTGTTCTAGTTTGTCAGTATAGAGTAGCAGTTACTAACATATGTTCCATGGTCCTTTGCAAGTTCCAAAGATCTTTTCGGGGCTTCCTAAAGGTAAAAATTACAGGTATCACTTCCAGGATGCAATACTCCTGCTGTCTGGAAGATTTGGGTTAGGCATTTGGTCACAGGATATGTAGCTTCTAAACTTAAAGTTTTTGGTGTTGTCTACTGGCTTTCATGCATCATTTATGGCTTCTACAAAATTCCCCCAAAATTCCCATTTGATTTATTATTTGAACCCACCATATAGCAAAGTGTTGATGGGGAAATAATGTGGAAGGGTTGCCTGTATTTTTAACATCATCATCATCAGACATTATTTGCCTATTAAAATACTTCTCCTTTGGGGCAGCTAGGTGGCTTAGTGGATTGAGAGCCAGGCCTAGAGATGGGAAGTCTTAGGTTCAAATCTTGCCTCAAACACTTCCTAGCTATGTGACCCTGGGCAAGTCAATTAACACCCATAGCCTAGCACTTACTGCTCTTCTGCCTTGGAAACGATACATAGTATTGATTCTAAGTTGGAAGGCATGACAATAAATAAACAGAACGAAATAAAATAATGTTCCCTTGTCCAATAATATATCTCTGTGAAAATGGATTTTATGTTTCAACTAAAACAGAGTAAATATAAAAATAAATATGAGAATATAATTGCATTCTATTAAGCCAGACATTAAATAGATTTACAAAAATATGTAAACCAATGCTACTTTTCTTAGTATTTTTTGTTTTGGAAAACATAGTTATTTTCAAAGAAACATGTTGCTTATGTTAACATGTAATAGATTATCATCATTTTAAATGAATTAATAAATATTTTAAATTTTTTCTAGTTTCATTTCTAATATGGCAAATATTAATAGGTATAGCCCACATAAAAATATTTTGGAGAGTCTTCAATAATTTTAAAAAATTTGAGAACTACTTATATTGAGAATTTATTATAAGTAGTTGGTCCCCTAATGACCACAGTGACTGGGGGAAAATGTCAGTTTTTTTGGTCAGTTTAAATTTATTCAAATACATCCTTTTGGGAGTAGCATTCATGGAAATGGTGCATATAGCACTCAAACATGAAGGAATTTATTATGTTGGGTGAGTAAATGACCCAAGGAAATACTGGATATAGAATCTTGTGGGATTTTGCCTATGATTTTTGTTGCAGGATACACAAATATTTGTTGATTTTTTAAAACATATTATTCTCTACATTATTCCAATCTATATGCAAGGAAAAGTCAGTGCCAGCTACTGGACTGTCTATTGGGAAGATTGTCCTCAGTTTCTCAGTGGATATTGTATTATCCCTGTTATTACAAACATAACAATATTTAAGCCAAGAAAAAAAAAAGAATGTTAATGCTGGGAGGGACTTTAGTGGCCATCTGGTCCATCTCCTTCATTTTACATGTGAGGAAACTAAATCTCAGACATTATAAAACATAGAATTTAGAGCTGGAATGGAATATTAAAGGTCATATAATCCAATCCCTTTTTTTTATAGAGGAGAAAGGATAGAAAGCAGCAGAGGTAGCACTTGAACCCGTGTATCTGGACTTCAGGTCTAGTCCAAAGACATTGTGACTTACCCAAGGTCATATATGTAATAATAAATGGCAGAGCTGGAAGTCATGGACATTCTGAATAGAATGCAGGGGGTAGGGAAGAGAGAGATGAGCAACAGACATTGCTGTTTGTGAGGGGTTTGGAGCAGATGTGCAATCAGCAGTCCCTTTTTGACCTGGGATGTTGGAGAGTGGTGAAGGTTGTAAAGGCTGAAGACATTAGTCCTGCAAGTCAACTCTGAGTAGGGAAGTGGCCTGCGTTCTGGTGGACAGTCTGCAGACATCTCTCCCTACCTGGTTACTTTTGGATCATCAGCTGTGAAGGAGTTGGTTCCTGGTATCCTGAAAACATTTCTGGAACAGTTGTGAGACCCCAAATCCAAGCCCTCTTCCTCAGGTCCTTAGCCGAGCTGTCACCTGGCCGAAGTCAGGTTGGCTGGGGATCTTACCCCTTTTGGCTCCAGTCCTGGGCAGTTAGATATAGTTTCACCTCACCCCCTCTCCTATCCCCTCATATTACAATTAAACTATTCCCCTGTGAGATTCCTAATACTTTAATGTTCTCATTGTATGTATTTAATAATCTGAAGTTATTCCAGGCTGGGTGGGGCAGAGTAAGTTTTTTGTTTTTTTTTTTTTTATCCTGGGACTCCATTCTAGGAGCATAGGGCCACAACCAGTAGGCAATGGGTCGCTCAGGGTCACCCAGCTGAGAAGTGTCTGAGCCCGGATTTGAACCTAGGACCTTTCGTCTCTAGGCCTGGCTCTCAATCCACTGAGCTAGCCCAGCCGCCCCTACTTTAGGTTGCAGTTTCTTTAGCAGATGCAGTTTTTACAGGGTGGGGTTGCTAGCCCCACCCCTAACCCTCCTCCTTTTTCATCCGGGCTAGGGACCGTCCTTGGCCCAGGAGTGGTAAGGGTGGGCAATAGGGGTCAAGTGACTTGCCCAAGGTCACACAGCTGGAAGTGTCCGAGGCCGGACTTGAACCTAGGACCTCCAGTCTCTAGGCCTGGCTCTCAATCTACTGAGCCACCCAGAGTGACAGTTAGTCAGGCTTAACTGCCATTTCTGTCAATGGTCATTCCCCTTATAGTTAAACCTGGTTCCCTGGCTTGGAGAGTCCTACCCATTGTCCCTTCCTGTCTCCTATCCACCCCACTGAACCCACAAATAATATTTGAGTTAATTTCCCTGATTTTCCCCATAAGAATGGAAAATTCTGAGCCCTCTATGAAGGAAGGTTTTGTGAAGAATTTAGTGCTCATCTTCAGCCCTCCTATTAGAGGAAGAGACAATCGAAAGTACTAGAAGCTGTTGAATACCAAATATGAGTCAATCTGCATCACTGATCAAAGGATTATGTACTTGTGAGCTATTCTGTTAAAAATAACGAATTGCAATTCACTGGCATAATGGCAAAGTCCAAATTGCTGGTTTCTAAGTCATACAGATTAGCAAACAAGCAAAATAGTCTTTCATAGACACTTAATGGTCTATTGTGGTTATAATGTCATCTCACTGACATGATAGAAAATTGCCCTAGAATGAGAATATCTTGATTTTAATCTTGGCTTTCTTGCTAGGATGACAGAATGGGAAAGGGCCTTGTAGATCAGATCTAGTTCAGCTTCATCATTTTATGGATTTGGAAATTGAAACAAAGGGAGATGAAATGACTTGTCTAAAGTCACACAGCTAATGAGCAATTAGAATTAGAACTCAAGCCTAAGTCATTTGATTCTAAATAAAAACAAATTTGACCATGTCACCCCCATAGCTAGTCTCCTTCAGTGGTTCCCTCTTATTTCTGGGACCAAATATTAAATTAAATCCTCTCTGGTTTTTAAAGCCCACCAAAACCTAGCCCCTTCCTACTTTTGCAGGCTTTTTACACATCTCCACCCCTTTCCCCAATTCTTCAATCCAATGACATTGGCTTCTTTTTTCTTTCTTTAATTAGAAACTCCCTCTTTCAATTCTAAGCATTTTTACTTGCTCTTCCCCAAACCTAGAATCTCTTTTCCCTCATTTCTACCTCCTTGTTTCCTTTGTTCCCTTTAAGTTCCAGCTAAAATTTCACCGCCTGCTAGAAGCATTCCTCAACCCACTAAATGCTGGTGTCTTCCCCCTGTTGATTCTTTCCAGTATATCCTGTATAGATCTTGTTTGTATTGTTTTCTTCCCTAAATTGTATGTTGTTTATGAAGAGAGACTATTTTTTTGTTTTTGTTTTTTTACCTTCTTAGTATTTCTAGAGACCTGAAGATCGTTATGGGAGACTTGAATGCAAAGGTAGGAGAAGACAACACAGGAAAGGAATTCATCATGGGAAAGCATGGAGTAGGCACCTGTAACGAAAATGGAGAGCTCTTTACGGATTTCTGCGCCTTCAACAATCTTGTTATTGGGGGCACTATATTCCCACACAAGAAAATTCATAAGTCAACCTGGACTTCGCCTGATGGAAGGACGGAAAATCAGATAGATCACATCACAGTTTCCCGCAAGTGGAGAAGAAGCCTTCTAGATGTTAGAGCAAGACGTGGTGCAGATGTGGCCTTGGACCACCAACTCCTGGTGGCAACTTTTAGAACCAAGTTGAAATCATTCAACGACCTTTCAGGCAGATTACACAAGTACAACGTGCAAGACCTAAAGACCAGAGAGGAAAAAGAAGCATTCAATTGTGAAATCAAGAACAAGTTCGCGGCCTTGACAGGACTCATGAGAGAGACAGTCGAAGACCACTGGACCAAACTCCAGCAGACCTGGAAGACCACCTGCGCAGAAGTCCTGAGAAAGAGAGAGAGAAAGCGCAAGGAATAGTTAACACAAGAAACATGGGCCAAGATACAACAGAGAAGAGATTTGAAACAGAAGATCAGCCAGTGCCAAGATCAACAGGAGAAAGAAGAACTTCGAACACAGTACTGGGAAATTAACCATCAAGTCAAGAAGAGCGCAAGATATGACAAGAGACGGTTCATTCACGATATGACCGAAGAAGCAGAAGCAGCAGCTGGGCAGGGGAACATGAAGAGGCTATACGAAATAACAAGAACTCTATCGGGAAAGAACTACAACCCTAGCAAGCCAGTGAAGGACAAGACTGGCAAGACAATAACAAGCGATGCAGGGCAGAGAGCCCGATGGGCAGAGCATTTCGAAGAAATCCTGAACCGACCGCCTCCACCAACTGTTCCGGACATACCACCAGCCACCGAACTGCTTCAGGTGAACACGGGCCCACCTACCAAAGTTGAGATCATCAAAGCCATCAAGACCATGAAAAATGGTAAGGCTGCAGGTCCAGACGGCATCCCCCCCTGAGGCACTCAAGGCAGACCCAGAAATGTCAGCGGAGATGCTACAGCCCCTCCTGCAGAAGATCTGGGAACAGGAACAAGTCCCGACAGACTGGAAACTAGGCTACCTGGTGAAGCTACCCAAGAAAGGTGACCTATCCCAATGCAGCAACTGGCGAGGAATCATGCTTCTATCCGCTCCCAGCAAAATCCTGACCAGAGTCATCTTAGAAAGACTGAAGGAGGCCTTGGACAAGAAGCTGAGAATAGAACAAGCAGGGTTTCGTCAGCACAGATCGTGCACCGACCATATCATCACCCTAAGAATCATCATCGAACAGTCCATCGAGTGGCAGTCCCCCCTCTACATGACTTTCATGGATTTCGAGAAGGCATTTGACAGCGTGGACAGGAGCATCATCTGGAGATTGATGCAGCATTACGGGATTCCCCCGAAGCTCATCAACATCATCCAGTGGTTATACAAAGACTCTACCTGCCAGGTCATCCATAATGGGAAACTGATGGCTCCCTTCACAGTGAAGACTGGAGTGAAGCAAGGCTGCATGCTTTTGCCCCTTATCTTCTTGATGGTCATAGATTGGACCATGAGAAGAATTACCAAGGACAGCAATGCGGGCATTCAATGGACTCACACCAAGCAGCTCGAGGACCTTGACTTCGCGGATGACATCTGTCTCCTTTCTCACAAGAAGCAGGATGCGCAAGCCAAACTTGCACGACTCTCTGAAGAAGCGGAGAAGACAGGTCTGAAGATCAACAAGAAGAAGACCAGGTGATCACAGTCAACAGCAGACAGGACCTGCCAATCCAACTACAGGGAGAAAACATCAAGGAGACGGACCACTTCACCTATTTGGGTATCATAGTCAGTAAGGACTGCGGAGCAGACGAGGACATCAGAAACCGAATCAACAAAGCCAGACAGGCATTTAACACCCTGCGGTCTGTCTGGATCTCCAAAACACTGTCCCTCGTCACTAAGCTCCGAATCTTCAATACCAACGTAAAGGCCGTCCTCCTCTATGGATCAGAAAGCTGGAGAGTGACGAGCGCTAACACCAACAAACTCCAGGTCTTTGTTAATAGATGTCTACACCACATCTTGAACATCAGATGGCCTGAAAAGATCTCCAATGCTAGTCTCTGGGAAAGAACAATCCAGTACCCCATTAGTCAGGACATAAAGAAACGTAAGTGGAGATGGATAGGACATACGCTACGAAAACCGGAAGACAACGTAGCCAGACAAGCATTGAGCTGGAACCCTTCAGGGAGGAGGAAAGTTGGAAGACCAAAACAGACCTGGCGAAGATCTGCTGAAAATGAAACAAAAACAGTCAGAATGACATGGGCCCAGCTGGGGGAAGTTGCCCAGAACAGAGTCCGTTGGCGTGAGATGGTTGCGGCCCTATGCTCCTAAGGAGTCAACAGGAATAATAATAATAATAAAATAAAAATAGTATTTCTAGCATTTGGCCCCGTCCTTGGCACATAGTAGGTGCTTAATTGTGGCAATGCCTTCCATATAATCTAATGGGGAAAGACAAAAAGCAAAAGGTAGTTGAAAACAGGGGTATCAATCACAGGGGCATGATGCTTATAGAGTCAAAACTTATTGATACTTATGTGGCCAGAGCCTGGCATAAAGTTGGTGCTTGTTGACTTACTCAATTCTACAATGCTTTCTCAATCAGTTGTATTTCTTAGAATAAGGAACAAACTCTCTGGACTTTCGGTTACTCATCTATAAAATGAAGGGCTTGGACTGTCATCTGAGCTTGTTATTCTACTCTTGTAATCACATTCCATTTAGGCGTTGTTATTCAGCTATTTCTTCAGTTGTGTCTGATTCACCATGACCTCTTTTGGGGTTTTCTTGGCAAAGATACCAGAGTGGTTTGTCATTTCCTTCTCCAGCTCATTTTACAGAGGAGGAAACTGAGACAAACAGGGTGAAGTGACTTGTCCAGTGTCAGTCACCTAGTCAGAGTCTGGGAGAACAGATTTGAACTCAGGAAATGAATCTTCCTGACTGCAGGTCCACCATTCTATTCACTATGCCACCTAGCTGCCCTCCATTTAGGTAAATTTGACCAAACCATTTATAACTACAGTAGGACCTCATTTTATATGCATTCCAAGACCCTTTGGGTAAATTGAAAATGACACGTAAGAGTAAACCCCATTTAATATCATTGTTAAAAATTATTTAATAATTTCTTATGTGAACATACCTAGGCACTTTATGACTTTTCTTGGACTTATCAAAGCTACCAGCATCACTACTTTTCTACTTTGGGACCATCATAATTAAGTAAATATTTAATGAAACAAATAGAAGCACTGTTCTGATGTGGATACTTGTTTCAAGTGAAAACTCTGGACAAAGAATGATGCAGGAGCTAATGTTTTGTGCAAAACAATGTAATGATACACTCTAACACTTCTTAGAGTGAGAATTAGTGTGACTTGGTAAAGTGCTACAAGACTTTACACTTGGGAAAGTGGAAAGATTTAGTGCATAATTATAAATAATTTATTTTATGTGTTTTTCTGCCTTTAATTTTTTCAATTATCAATCGCATATACCAGAATTCGAGCGTTGAGTTCACATAAAATGAGGTCCTCCCATACTACCATCTAATAAACATAGAGCTTCTAAGGGAAAAAGATCTTATAAGTTATCTAGCTTAACATATATTTTTAAATATAGATGAGGAAACTTAAGTCAAGTAAAAAGCAGTTAAGTTACCTGACCCACATCACATCATAGATCATGGGCATAGGTTACTTCTGCGAAGGTCTCCTGATTCCTAATGTAATCTATAGTGAGTACCAGGATATATTCCCCACCCTTTTCTCCTTCTGTTTGAGTGGGAGGAGATGGAAAGGAACAATCCTGCAATATCACTGATGCAAGAAACTCCCTATGAGGAAACTTTCTCTATCAATGTAGATGGGAACCTGCTTTGCAACTTACAGTCTTAGAGAATTGCCCATTTTGAGTAACCAGGAAAAATAGTGTCCAGGGCCACAGTATGTATGATGATGTGTGGGGCCAGTCACTGAGGGAAACAAGAGAAAAAAAGAAAATGGGGGATTTGACAGAAGCAATTAAGGCAGAAGAGAGGATTTTTGTCCTCATTTTGCATAAGGGAGATGGTACAGAAAGATAAGATTGATTCCTATCCAATGTGATCACAGAGAAACTGGTGGGCCAGAGAGTCATCCTACAGAGTTAAGACCACCAAAAGAAACAACTGAAAGTTGGGCAGAAAAAGGACAAACAAACACAATTCAGTCCCTCCTTACTGACCTGCATGGAGCAATGGGTCAAGACAGAACTTCAGAGGGAGATCCAAGGGAGCCTTTGCTAGAAGATATTTAAAATGGTAGCCCTGGGAGCTATATCTTCAGATATAGATATATACGTATAGAAATGCTTATATCTAAATACCAAAGATAATCTATCCATGGCTGCTCATTTGAAGATTTCTATTTTCTTCCTTTGTTTAAAAAAAGAAACAAACAACAATAAAGTTTCTTATTCTATAATTCTGTGAACTACATCTTTCCAAGTGAGGAGTTGGTCTAAGGATACTGGGGAACAGTAGCAGAATTTCTGCAACCCTCTCATTTTACAGTCCAAGAAGGGCCATTCAGACATTTCTCCATGTTCTCTGATTGGGCTAAGAGTCCCAAAGTCACCTAAAGTGTCCTTAGACCTTTTATGTTAAGAGTCTCTTACGGGATTTTTTAAAAATATGTCTTTTAAATAAAGATTTTGCTATGAAAACTCTGTTTTCCAAGAAGAAAATATATGTTTTGAATAAAAATACTTGAATTATAATTGCTTGTTTTAGATTTTTGTTTAAAAGATGAAATGGTTGTTTAATATTAGAGAAACATGCTCCCCACCCCCCACTTCTGAATAACTCCTGAAAACTTATAACAGCTGGGAACATAGCATGGAAGCTGTACCTATTACAACGTGAGAACAATACCTTGAATTTATGTTCCTATTTTTTATTCTGAGGCATGTGCCACTTCATAGAGTGTGTACTTTCCTTTATGCTCACAGCATTAATAACAAGAACTACTTGAGATCAGGGCTATGGTTTATGTATCTTTAGATTCCCCAAAGAGGCTCGTAAGGACCTTATACACAGTTGACTGAGCTCAATCAGCATCCTTTGATTTGTTCTCTGAGGTTTCTAAACAATGGGGGAGCTTGAGAAGCTGGAGAGGATCAGAGTTTGGTCAAAGAGTGACAACAGGCTTTTGGCTTCATGCCTTCTGCAAGTCCAACCCTGCCTACATGCTTTTAATATGATTGATGAAGGGATGCTATTGTAAATGGCAATGCAGAATGTTGATATTTGGCCGCTAGATGGCAGAAATGTATATAACTCCAGAAATGTCTAGGAGACAAAGGAATCTTATCTGGAAAATAAAAGCTACATGGAAATCTATAATCATCTAGATAATTTAGGAATTACTAATTGGCTGCTACATTAAGACCTGGTAAATTGACTTAGTTTTGTTTCTTAGAAGAAAGGAAAATAGCCCCATGGATGTGGGTAGATGGAAGAATTGGAAATAGGGTGCTGATTTGAGTCTACTTGTGGTTTCCAGGTTGAATTATGGCAGGAGTAAGTAGGGCCTCCACAATGCCAGAGGATGATTGAAGGAAGAATTCGAGTCCAACTTGGGTTTCTAAACCTCCTTACAGAATTCTCATGCAACTGGAAATGGGTATGATTCTCCCCCACTATTGTAAAAATTAAAATGAATATATAATAACTATAAAAATAGTATGGGTGTTGTAAGATTTATTAGTAGTCACTAGAAGATAAAGCCACACACCATGCTAGCTTAGGCTGTTCAAATAGCCCGCTCCCAGCTCCAAGTCGCCATAGAAAGGAAAGAGGGCGGGGAATGCCAGCCCCTCAATTTTATCCCCCTGTCTACATCAGTGCGAAAGGACAGGAAGCCAGTGGGCTCATGGGAAATGTAGGTCAAAGACCCCCAAATTTCCAATAACACTATGTCCTCCTCCATAAGGCTTCCAACCCATACCAAAACAGCAAACAACCAAATGGTCATTTATGGAGTTTTGGTTTGGGGGAGATTGGATTGAAACACGAAAACAGAAAAATCAGATACCAGCATTGAGGATGAGTTAGTCAAGTTTGGGTACTCTTAATGTTGTTAACTTGGAAATAAATACAGAACTTCCAAGTAGTCAGAAAACCCATTCTTTAATCTAGAAAAAGGATAGGTTCTTTATTCTGGCCACCTCACAGAGTCACAAACAAATTCCACACAGAACCAAAGGCTCTGAGACTCTGGGCACTGTATTCCTGGGAGAAGGATACAGCTCTCAGCGCCAATTGCAAAGAGATACTGGACCTCAGAGTCTCTTATACCCTTTTGGGAAGCTTACAAAGACTAACCACAAACAGGTGTGTAGCCCTCCTAACATTTAGCAGCTATGACATTAGAGAATGATCAGTCGTAAAAAATTAAAGACAAGGGTCAAACTCAGGAGCTGGGCTTCTGGAGAGGAAATTTTTATCCAATAGAGAAGCCTCCAAAACTAAAAGGTGCTTAGCATTCAAGTCATAATAGGTGTGCTTTGTACTGGGTTTCTCAAAAGTAAGGGTAAACTGAGTCATCCAAAAATCCATATTGACACTATATACTCTGCATTACCCTATATATTTGAGGAGATGGCCTGAATATCTTTATTAACTGAATGACCAACACTCCCTTTTATACAAATGAATCTAACCGTAGCAATTTCTGAAAACACTTGGATATAAGCACCTTGAAGACATCACTATTTCCATTTTCATTTTTGTGTCCCTAGTATCTAGTGTGATTTAGGGGAGTATAATAGGATACTTGTACTGTGTCATTTAGAGAGTTACCAGGTCAAGAGAGCTTTGAGTGCTCACTGCTGTCCTATCAACACCCCACCAACACCACCAAAGGAAGACTACACTTCTTTAACTCCTCACTGAGACTCCAGAGGCAGAACTAGGGAATATGCAGAGGTGCTAATTAAATGATTGCTTAATTGAGTTGATCCTATTGATCTAATTATTGGGCATTGTGGTTTGGGTCAAGGATCTTCTCCGAGGGTAAAGGAATAAACTCTTATGTCAAGGTAGATTTAGAAAAGTAAAATTAAGATGAAATTCTGACAAAATTCTTCTGACTAGTTTACCTTTATTTCTTATTTTTACTTTGAATATGTGTTTTTTAAAAAGCAAACACTAATTTGTAGCTCATTCAAAAATTGATTACTTAATTCTTTTTGTTCACTTCCTACAAAAAGACTTTCTTGATTCCTTCCCCTACCTTTGTTAGAGCTCTCCCTTCCAAAAAGAATTACTTTGTATATGTTTTGTATATTTTTTTATTTTCTTGTTTGAATGTATATCATCTCTTACAATGGGACACAAGTTTCTTTAGGAGGGATTTTTTTTCCTTTTTTTTAGATTCTTACAGGCACCTAATACAATAATTGGTCTACAGTAGGCTGTTGAATTGAATTGGTCACAGCAAATCCTAAAGACCCAGGGAACTGGAGTTATACAGAGATTTGGATTCCATCTGCATAGTTAAAAGAAGTACAGCACACTGATAAAAAACAATCACAGGATTTTTTTTTTAGGCATTGACAAGATATTTCTTTTTTAAAAAAAATTTTTAACCCTTAACTTCTGTGTATTGGTTCCTTGGTAGAAGAGTGATGAGGGTGGGCAATGGGGTCAAGTGACTTGCCCGGGGTCACACAGCTGGGAAGTGTCTGAGGCCGGATTTGAACCTAGGACTTTCCGTCTCTAGGCCTGACTCTCAATCCACTGAGCTACCCAGCTGCCCCCTGAAAAGATATTTCTTGAGGCAAATCATTTGGATTGCTTTCTGGCTTTCTGTTCAAAGCTCTGGAAATAAGGAAGTCCTCTCACTAGAAGGCGAGGTGTGCTCCTTTAGCTTAATTGATGACCTTTCCACTCCTTCACTTTGCTTCTTAGAAGAGTTATATAAAAGGCTGGGTTGTTAGTTTTCCTGGTACCATCATATTTCCCTGATTGATTTCACAATAACATTATTAAAGCATTATTGCTATTATCATATTATCAATACATTGTAAACCCCAAAATAATGTCCCAATATATCATTTGGCTAGTCAATCATTGGTTGCCCCATGATGAGACCAATAGCATCCATTTGGTTCAATTCAATAAAGCAATCATTTACTTAGCATCTTTTGTGTACATCCCTCATGGCTTCTGCATCTGGAGTTAGAGTGAGGGGCTACCCTGGGCTAAAAAATTGTGGTATTCTTTGGGGGGGGGTCAGTGTTGAGAGAACAGCATAGTGACTATATATGACTCCTTTCCCAAGTGAACTTGGTAGTGCCCTAAAAATAATTCTAGGATTCTGTATATCTGTAGGGATGTGACTCCTAACTGACTGAGAAGTTCTGAGGAGTGGAGGAAGAAAACCCCTCAGTGATACTTTCAGGGATGGTGAAGGCTGTGATTGACTACTCTTCTGAATCTAATCAGGATTCCTCTGCCTTTTCCCTATAGTTATAAAATCACTGGTACCCCATATAAGTACCCCATATCAAAGAAAGGTCCATACCTAAGTACCTCTATCCTCATCTCTGTAAACAGTGCCACATGTAAGACCTGGTCCTTGGCATTGATTTTCTTTCCATCACTTTTCTCTGGTTTCTTTTACTAATTGTGTAACTTTATCCTTGATATATTGGCAGTTTTTTCACTTCAGTTGATAACTTCATCAGGCACCTTTTTTTTCCCCTGAGAGCCCAGGTATTTTGGTGATTTTACTGCATAATCGCAACTTATTTTGCAGAACAGAAAACAGTTGCCATCTTCTTTGTTCTTCTTAGTCTCAAATGCTTTGCTCTGGCTATGTTGCCTCAGAAGGGGATTCACATTTTGTTTGGAATTTTCCCCATAGTGAACAGATTTTTAAAAAACCATTTTGTATCATTTCCTGGTTAAGTGCTGGTTTTATTGTCTAGAAAGATCTATTATTTGCTATTTTTAATTTTATTTTTGCAGAGGTATCTGGCAGTTTTTCCGGACTAGCTTGGTTTCTCATTCTATGTGCTATTAACAGGAAAATATTATTATGAAATGTATTCTGCTGAATTTTATTGGTATGCTAAGAAAGTTTTGAGTACCAAGTGTATATATCCTTATTTGCTATATATTAGTACATAAAAGTTATTGATACTGTTTTCATGAGTTTCAATTCATGCCTGGAACTTTAATATCTCTTGCATAGTAGTTTAGTACTTATGCATAGAATATTAATTGTATAGAGCCTAGCTTGCTGTAATAGTCACAATTTTATTGCTTGAAATAATTTTTGGGGTATTTTTGATGATGCGTAATGCAGTCTCTAAAAGATGGGAGTTGAAACACTTGAGTTCTATTGTTGCCTTTTTGGAGTAGGAAATCATAGAAACTTCCTAAAAGAATGGATCTTGATTTTAAGAATAAATATATTTCAGGGCAGCTATGTGGCTCAATGGATAGAGAGCCAGGTCTGGAGATGAGAGGTCCTGGGTTCAAATTTGACCTCAGATGCTTCCTACCTGTGTAACCCTGGACAAGTCACTAAATCCCAATTGCCTAGCCCTTATCACTCTTCTGCCTTGGAACTAATGGATTCTAAGACAGAAGGTAAGGGTTTTTTTAAAAAAAGAAAGAATAAATATATTTCAAGATTTTTACCCAGGAATGTGAAAGATTCAGAAGTTGTCCAACAAAAGTTACTAGCTTAAAATCAGGTAAGGTCATTCAGTGGCAGGTGGGTGGCACAGTGGTTAGAGTGCTAAGCCTAGAGTCAGAAAACCTTAAGTTCAAATCTGACCTTGGACAAACTAGCTATGTGATCTTGGCCAGGCTACTTAACCCTATTTTCTTTATTTTCCTAATTTGTAAAATTAACTAGAGAAGGAAATGGCAAACCACTTCAATATCTGTGCCAAGAAAACCCCAAATGGGATTACAAAGAGTCAAATATGATTGAACAATACAAGGTCATTCAGAAAAGATTTGTGATATTTTTTTACACCTTTTGGATATACTTCCCACAGGAACTGATATCACTAGGAAATAATATCTAGAGACTATAAATCTGTTGACTCTCTGAGGATGAAGAGCTTCTTAAAAAATGTTTTTTTTTCATTTAAGCATTTTTCAGTCATATCAAGCTCTTCATAGTGCCTTTCAGCGTTTTCTTTCTCCTTCCTCCCTCACCCTCCCTCTTTCTTCCTTTCTTCCTTTCTTCCTTTCTTCCTTTCTTCCTTCCTTTCCCTTCTGTCTTTGAGTCAATACTGTGTATTGGTTCCAAGGCAAAAGAAGGGCTAAGCAATGGGGGTTAAGTGACTTGACCAAGGTCACACAGCTAGGAAGTGCCTGAGCCCAGATTTGAACCTAGGGCCTCCCTTCTCTAGACTTGGTTCTCAATCCATTGAGCCACCCAACTGCCCCCTCAGTATTTTCTTAGCAAAGAAATTGGGGTGGTTTGTCATTTCCTTCTCCAGCTCATTTTACAGGTGAGCAAACTGAGTCAAAAGGATTAAGTGATTTACCAAGGGTCACACAACTAAGAAGTATCTGAGAGTAGGTCTTCCTGACTCCAAGTCTGGTGCTCTATTCACTGTGCTACCTAGCTGCCCATTAAAAAAGTAGAATATGACCTTTTCCGCAGAGAAAATGAATGGCATTTCCAAGTTCTCCTCCTATCATATCTCACTAACCTCCTCCTTTGAGGTTCAATAAACCTATCTCTACTACCTGTTCAAAATTCTGGTAGCTGTTGTCTACTGACTTCCCATACATCCCCCCTTTTCTCCTCAACGAGTTTAGTGCCTGGCTTACAGTCTTCTCAGCTCCTGTCCTCATATTAGGAGAGTTCAACACCCATCTTGATACCTTCTCTAACATTCTAATTTCATAGTTCCTCAACATTTTGAATTCATGTCTTATTATAGACATTTTTAAGTGTTGTTTTGAGTATAACTATAGACCTTGTGAGACTAAAATGGTTGCAGATGTCTTGTGCAAAAACCATGTAACACAGAACTAGAGTAAAATTAGAAGAAAGTGCGAGAACAATCTGTGGCACCCAAAAAGTTGAATTGCAACCAAGTAAAAATAAAGCTGAGAACTTGGGACTGCCACTGACAGCATGCTAAATTAATAGATAAAGCTGGTTTTATTGAACCAATTTTCCTTGCCTCAGTTGTCTGCATATGAATGACAGTGAAAACAAATGACTGATGAAGGACTAAAAGTAGTGATAGAAGCCAAAGAGCAAATCAGTGATTCTAGAAGGATGAGACATGAGAAAAGACTGAGATTTTTTTTTCCAGAGTAGAATCTGAGCAAGGTACACATGAAAAGAAACATTGTGGCAGCAGCCACCATTTTGATATTGAGCAGGAAGTTTGAAAAAAGTTTTCTAAAACTGAAGGCTAAATATGAAAATATCTGTGTGTGTTATTACACATGACACAGTGTACCAAATGTGTATGTATCTATTAGTAATTTTTATGTATTGTAAATCTGTGATTTCAACACCATGTCAAGGAAGGAAGAAAGGAAAGGAGAGAGGAAGGAAGGTAGGCAGGAAGGAAAGTTTTATTAGGTGCTTACTATGTACTAAGTGACCATGTTTGACTAAATTCACCTCTAAAGTCATCTGGATCAAAATTCCTGCCCTTTACACCCCAATTTCCTTTAGACCCAGTTCAAATTATTTTTTAAAACTGAATTATAATCTCTATTTGGTATTCTGTTCATTTAGATCTTTTATATTTTTTATAGACATTCCTCTACTTCCTTTAAATTCTCACTTTTGTTGTTCATCAGCACAAACACAAGCAAAAAGAAAAGATTGGCCTCAGCCTTCAAGGAGCTTCCATTGTATTGGGGAGATTAGTGAACTCAATAAGCAATTTTAAAAATTATAAAATAAACACAAAATAGGAAATCATAAAAATTACAGAAATAGATAAATTGAAATAACATAAATATTGTAGAACTGATAACAATAAAATATATTTATTTAATATATTTTTAAAATGGATAAATCTTTAATCTGATTAAAAGTAAGGGGGAGTGGACTCAAATTAGTGAAAAAATGAACTAGGTGAATTCATAACAGAGAAGAAATGAAAAGAATGATCAGAACCTTCTATATATATTTATATGACAGCAAAACTGAAATAGGTTATCTAAAAAGTATAAATTATCTACTTAACAATGCTAAATTCAGAACTTAATTAAATTTTAGAAAACAAATTTGAACAAGCTATAAAGGAACTAGGTGGAGAGGTAGGGATCCTAGTCCAAATAAGTTTAAAGATAATTTTTCTCTGCATAATAAAGAAAAATTACTACGTATATACTGCACAAATTATTTTCAAAAATTAAGGAAATGCACTTTCAAACTCTTTTTATGAGCTAAGTATATTCCCATTACCTAAACCAGAGAAGTAGAAGACAAAGAATGAGAACTATAGACATGTATGATTAATGAATATAGATTCTAAATGTTTAAATGTCATACAGGCAAAAATGTAGGACATGAAGTTTCCTTGCCCTCCTAATACCCCTCACAAACAACCAAAAATAACTCCACAGAATCAATACTAAAATTTGCAAAAACAGACAGAAGTCAGGAGAGAAGCTGAACAGATAGGGTCAAATAGGGAGGAAGGTTTCCACCCTGAGGGCAGGACCAAAGCAAACAATGTGTCATCCACAAGGCAACTTTATGGGGCAGGACCAGTAAGTAACCTTGCCTTGTTTTCTGAGCCCCAGAGTTGCATCCCTAATGTTATCACTGAAATCAGCAGGTGAAGGGCCCTGGGAAAGTTGTGTCTGCTATAGCCATGGCTCTGGAGATTCCCCACTGGCCTACAGTTAGGGATTGAAGGAATGGACAGACCTAGAATCTATGAGTACCAGGTCCTAAGGGCAGGAACTCAAGCTTTCCTGCTAATGAATGAGGAATTTTGGAGGCTTGAGAATGTGGATTAGACACCTACTCTATCCCAGGCTGCAGCATCAGGAGAGAAAGAATAAGGAAGGAGTGTGCACAGGTGAGTGTGTCTGCTTAGGGACTAGGGCTCCATCAGTTGTGGTCACTCACCAGAGAGTAGATTCCCTGATTGGTGCCATGGCCGGTGGGGGTGGGGGGGAGAAAGGGGAGTGCTATCTGCCTGCAGTTACAGTGGAAGAATTGTCCATGGGCTCTAGTCAGAAGACTTGAGGCCACTCATGGATTGGGGTTTGAATGGGAGATCTTGGACTACATCAGACCTTGGACTATAAAAACTAGAATAATTAAAAAGGAAAAAAACAAACACATGGAAAAAGACAAACAGGAAAACATCCTGACTCCTGAGGTAAGATACTCCAATACCCTCAGAACCCTGGAACACCAGGAAAAAGCCAATAATTAAGTCTATTGGCCTGACTGCTAAAATTTAAAATATATCTATATTTTTAATGAGCAAGCAAAAGAGAAAGAACACACAACTATTGATAGCTATTATAGAAACAAAAAAAGATCTTGGCTCAAACCCAGAGGACAGTGAAGTAAAAACATTTAATTCAAAAATAACAAAGAAATATAATAAATGACCACAAGCTCAAAATGAGCTTTTAGAAGAGATTTTTAAAAGACTTAAAAAACCAAATGAGAATTGTTGAGAGAAAATAATGGGGGAAATGAGCAAAGCAAGAATTATGAAAGATCATGGAAAAAGAGGTCTAGAAATCTACAGAGGAAATAATTTATTAAGAACTAGAATTAAGCAAGAGGAAACTAATGATTTCCTAAGACAACAGAAAAAATAAAGAAAAATCAAAAGAATGAAATAATAGAAGAGAATATTAAACATCTTATCACAAAAACAACTGACCAGAAAATGGATGAAGGAGGAACATTATAAGAAAAATTAGATTCCTAGAAAGTTATGATAAAAAAGAACTTAGATACTATATTTCAAAAAATCATCAAGGAAAACTGCCCAGAAATTCTAGAATCAGAGGGTAAAAAAAGAAATTGAAAGAATCCACCAACTGCCATCTCAGAGACCCAACAATGAAAATGCATAAGAACATCTTTGCTAAATTCTGAAGCTCCAGGTTAAGGGAAAAAATACTATAAGCAACAAGAAAAAAACCAATTTAAATACTGTGGCGTTACAGTCAGAATAACACAAGATTTGGCAGATGCAACATTAAAAGAAAACAGGATGTGGAACACAGCACTTTGTAAGGCAAAAGAACTGGGCTTACAACCAAAAATAACATATGTAGTAAAACTAAGCATAATTATAAAAAGTTTACAAAATGGATATTTAATGAACTAAAGGAATTTCAACTATTACTGGAAAAAAAATCAGAACTCAGCAGAAAATTTGACCTATAAGAAAAATACAAAGGTAATGATAAAAGACTAATAAGCAACTCAAAAGGTCAAATTGTTTGATTCCTACATGGGAAAATGTTATCTATGGCCCCTGGGAATGGCATTATTACCTGGGTATTTTGAAGGGGCGTGTGTGGATGGAAGACTTAAGGTCAAGATGAATGTAATGGAATGAATTGAAATGGTAGTGGAATAAACCAGGAGAAGGTAAGGCAGAATGGCTATCTTATATCAAGAAATAAGTGGAGGAACTGCCAGGGAGAAAGGGAAAAGGGGATGGAGGGGTGATAGTACTGTTCTCTCACTCTTATCTGACATGGAATAAAAATAAAACATACACAATTAGAAGGGAGGAGTTGTCTTAATATTCAGAGAAATAGGAGGGAAGGGTGATGAGATAAAGGAGAGAGACCCTGAGGGACTGAGAGAAGGAAAGGTAGGTTAAAAGAAATAAGGGCAAGAGGATAAGAAAAGGGAGAGAAGGGAGGGATACCTAGAGGGGAGTACATATCAAGAAGTACGAGGTAAAGTGAAGGGAGAGACTCTTGGGGCAAGATAGGGGAGGGAATTTTTGAGTTAAACTCATATCATGAAGGGCACACTTGGGGGGATTTTTGGAAAGAGAATAATTAAAAGGTAAGGAGGAAGGGACTAGAGAGGGATCTTTGGAAAGGCAGGCCGATGTGGAACTAGGAAAGCAAAAGGAGAGGCTAAGGAAGGACTTGGGGGTAGAGTTGTGAATTGGGGAGCTTTTAGTCAAAGGAAATTGAACATCTGAGAAGGGATATGGTAGATAGAAAGGAAGAGGGGGACAAATAGGAGGAAGGGAGTAGATAGAAATGCATAGCTAATAACACTGATATTGAGTGTAAATGGGATGAATTCACCTATACAAAGAACATTTTAGCAAAAAGATTCAAAACCAGGACCTGACAATATGTTGATTACAAGAAACACACTGAAAATGAGAAGCACACATAGAATGAGGTGAGGGCTGGGACAGAACATACCAAACCTTAGCTGATCCAGAGAAGGAAGGGGTAGCAGTCATGACAGAGTTGGGGCTAAAATGGATACAATTGGAAGGGATGAACAATGTAACTATATTACTTTGGGGAGGAATAACTATGGATAATGAATTATTAACCATATTGGATCTGTATGTACCAAGTGTTATAGCATCTACATTTTTAAAGTAAAAACTAAATGAGATACAGATGGGAATAGATAACAAAAATAATAATAGTAGTGGCCTTTAATTTTCTCCTTTCAGAACTAGATCAATCTTAACAAAAAAATAAGTAAGAAAGACATTAAGGAGATAAATAGAATCTTAGATAATTTAAACATGCTATCTGGAAAGTCCTCACATACCTGCATGAGGCAAGCAGTAGATCTAAGCCTGAGCATACTCACAATCCAAACATAGACTCTAGTGAGAAAACAATGATTTAGAAAGTATAAATATTCCACAAAGTCTTACTTTAACACTCATTATACTATGGAGGTAATCCTGCATTCCTGAGGTATTGTGACATTAGAACAAAAGTTCCACTGGGTATAACCAAGCTGGAAAGACTTGGTTTTAGAAGGAGTATGGTCATGGCAACAGATTGTATCTGCTATGCAAAAACCAATCTACCTATTTTTGATCCTGATAATATGTTAACTGGTTAAGTTGATCAAAAATTAAATGCTGATAGGAATATCAAGAAATAGGCCTAACATTACATTGCTAGAACCCTTATGAATTGTTTTTTAGAAAACAAAATGCAATATACATTAAGAGCTATAAAGCTTTTTGTGCTTATTAACCTTAGTGTCCCATTACTAGGATTAGACTTAAGGGTATTATTGAGAGGGTAAAAAGCTGTGTATGTATGAAAAGAATAATGGAAGCTTTGTTTGTAATGACAGAATAATTGGAGATAACACAAATACAATGATTTGAAGAAATGGCTAAGTGATATTTAAATGTCATGGATTGTATTATGTTAGAAATGACAAATATTGGAAATATAAAGAAAATAAGGGAAATATGTGAAGAGATGAAAGAATAAAAATAATACATACAATGATTACATAAAATAACCACAAAACCAACAGAAAAAAGTATTAAAGTAAAACAAATCAAAGGGGAACTCAAAAGCAGATGATCTTTATATTAGCATACATAAAATGTATAGATTTTTAAACAAATAGTAAGCAACATGGAATTTGTGGTTTTGCACATAATTTTTTTCATTTGTTTATTTAGATGTTTTGTGGTAGTGGTTACTAAGTATATAATTTGAAAATTTTTTAAAAAAAGGAAAATTCTAAAAATTTAGCAATGAAATTGAGATGGTAGTTCCAGTAAAGTAACATGATACAAAAGAAACCCATGAAAAATCAATATCACTTCTTTATAACAATTTTTTTAAAATCCAAAGGGAAATTACAGAAAGGAAATCCCCATGCAAAATGACTTCATATAGTAGCTAATAGCTGGAGACATATTCAGAGTCATGGGTGAGTCACACTAATAGAATAAAATGATACCACTGAAATAATTATACAGACAATGGTATACCAATCAAACTGACAAGGATATACTAATAAATTAATTAAATAATAAAAATAGATAATAAACATATTATTAGATGTATTAGATAAAATAATACAAGTCATTTAGAGGATTAAAAGATCTATGTTATCCAGTGGGGAAAGGAAGAGGTTTAGGAACAGGTAAGGTGGGGACTAGTGCTTCAGATTCTAAATTATTTTCTAAAGCAATAATAATTTTAAACTTTTTGGTGTTGGTTAAAAAAATAGAAAATTAGATAAGCAGAAGACCAGATAAAGAAGCCAAAGAAACAAGTTCAGTTGCTTAGGGTTCAATAAAATCAATATAATAATATAAACTACTTTGGGAAAAACTCCTTATTTGAATAAAATTGCTAGAAAAGTTAAAAAGTAGTTTGACAGAAATAAGGTTTAGATCAGCATCTTGTGCCATATATTACAATAAGATCAAAATGTATATACCACATGAATACTAAAGGTCACACAATAAATAAAAAATTAAACATGAACTAAACCAAGTGTCTTTCACAATTTTATCTAGCGGAAAAAGTATTAATCATATAAAGAACAGAGACAATAATGTTATGATTAAAATCCTCTGAAGGCTATATATTAACATGTAATTATTTATTAGCAAAAGTTAGAGTATGAGAGAGTCACATAATCACCTGGCATGCCTAACTAATCTGAGTGTGCTGCACTTGTCTCCTTTCACTGGCCAAAATAGCCCTGCCAGGAAGAGTCTCTAGCCCAAGAGAGTGAGCTGCTCTGATATGGCACTCCCCCTGAGACTCTCTGGTTGGAGAGATGTACCTCAGTCAGGGTCAAAGTCTAGTCTTTCTGTAGCCAGGAGTCATGAGGGATGTGTTCAGCCCTCTCCTGGGATGCCAGGGAGACACAAGGCCCCTGGTGTCCTCCCATAGTATGCATTTGTACTCAGTTAAAAAAAATGACAGATAATTTCAATTTGTATGAAATGGAAAGGCTATTGCACAAATAAAATCAATGCAACAAATATAAGAAGGGAAGCAATCAATTATGGGGGAAATTTTTGCACCAAATATCTTCAATAAGGATTTTATATCTAATATATGCAGTGAACTAACATTATTATATGACTAAAAAAACTATTCCCCAGAAGATAAATGGTCAAAGAATGTGAACAATTCTCAAAAAGAAGTCAATGTACAATTAACCATATGAAAATTTCACCAAATCAATAATATTTAGGGAAATACACATCAAAACAGGTCTGAGGTTTCATCCCATGCCCAGCAAATTGGCAAAGATGATAAAAGAAGGAGAGGTTTTGGTAAGAAAAGCACATGAATATAATTTTGGTGATGTGAATTGGTTAAGTCATTTTAGAAAGCAATTTAGAATTATTTCACAGATAAAGTGACTATATCTTTTGAAGAAGACATAACATCAATATCCTCCTGAAAGTTTGAAGGTAGAAAATCTCACATACCACAAGACATATAAAGCAGTACTTTTTTTTTAACCCTTAACTTCTGTGTATTGGCTCTTTGGTGGAAAAGTGGTAAGTTTAGGCAATGGGGGTCAAGTGACTTGCCCAGGATCACACAGCTGGGAAGTGTCTGAGGTCAGATTTGAACCTAGGACCTCCTGTCTCTATGCCTGACTCTCAATCCACTGAGCTACCCAGCTGCCCCTAAAGCAGTACTTTTTTGTGGTAGTAAAGAACTAGAAGCTGAGTTACACATTAATTGGGAAATGGCTAAAAAATTGTGGTGGTGCTGTTCAGTAATTTTTCAGTAGTGTCTATCTCTTTGTGACCCCTTTTGGGAGAGTTTTCTTAAGGAAGAGACTAGCATGGTTTGCCATTAGCTATATCTGGCTCATTTGCAAGTAAAAGGGAGAGACATAGACTATAAGATAATATATTTAGGTGTGTTCAAAACTGATTAATTGCCCCAGTCCAAAAAAGTAGTTATTCATCAATTCATATCAATCTAGAGAGAGATCCTAGTGCTATTGCCTTTTTGTGTTCAACATTGATTCAATGACTAGGATTAGAGGTATAGATAGTAAGTTTAATAAAAATGCAAATTATGGGGGCCTAGCAGTACCAGCAATACCAGATCTTAAATTGTACTATAAAGCAGTGGTCATCAAAACAATATGGTACTGGCTAAGAGACAGAAGGAAGAATCAATGGAATAGACTTGAGGTAAATATCCTCAACAAGATAGTGTATGATAAACCCAAAGATCCCAGCTTTTGGGACAAAACCCACCATTTGACAAAAAACTGCTGGGAAAATTGGAAAACAGTATGGGAGAGATTAGGTTTAGATCAACATCTCACACCCTACACCAAGATAAATTCAGAATGGATAAATGACAAATATAAAGAAGGAAATTATATGCAAATTTGATGAACATAGAAGAGTATACCTGTCAGATCCATGGGAAATGAAGGAATTCAAGACCAAGCATTATCACAAAATGTAAAATGAATAATTTTGATTAGATTACATTAAATTAAATTAAAATTTAATGTAATTTATTACATTAGATAAATTACATTAAATTAAAAATGTTCTGTACAAACAAAACCAATGCAACCAAAATTAGAAGGGAAGCAATAAATTGGGAAAAAAATCTTTATAAAAAAAACCGTTGACAAAGGTCTAATTACTCAAATTTATAAGGAGCTAAATCAATTGTATAAAAAATCAAGCCATTCTCCAATTGATAAATGGGCAAGAGACATGAATAAGCAATTTTCAGATAAAGAAATCAAAATTATCAATAAAGACATGAAAAAGTGTCCTAAATCTCTTATAATTAGAGAAATGCAAATCAAAACAATTCTGAGGTACCACCTCACACCTAGCAGATTGGGTAATATGACAGCAAAGGAAAGTAATAAATGTTGGAGGGGATGTGGCAAAATTGGGTCACTGATGCATTATTGGTGGAGTTGTGAATTGATCCAACCATTCTGGAAGGCAATTTGGAATTATGCACAAAGGGCTTTAAAAGACTGCTTGCCCTTTGATCCAGCCATACCACTGCTGGGTTTGTACCCCAAAGAGATAATAAGGAAAAAGACTTGTACAAAAATATTTATAGCTGCTCTCTTTGTGGTGACAAAAAATTGGAAAATGAGAGGATGCCCTTCAATTGGGGAATGGCTGAACAAATTGCAGTATCTTTTGGTGATGGAATATTATTATCCTAAAAGGAATAATAAACTGGAGGAATTCCATGTGAACTGGAACAACCTCCAGGAATTGATGCAGAGTGTAAGGAGCAAATCCAAGAGAACCTTATACACAGAGACTGATACACTGTGGCACAATTGAATGTAATGAACTTCTTTACTAGAAGCAATGTAATGATCCAAGAAAATTCTGAGAGACTTATGAGAAAGAACACTATCCACATCCAGAGAAAGAACTGTGGGAGTAGAAACACAGAAGAAAAAATTTGCTTGATCACATGGTTCAATGAGGATATGATTAGGGATGTAAACTAAACAATCATTCTATTGCAAATATTAATAATATGGAAATAGATCTTGATCGATGATACATGTAAAACCCAGTGACATTGCTTGTTGGCCATGGGAGGGGGAAGGAAAGAACACAAATCATGTAACCATGGAAAATATTCTAAATTAATCAAATAAATAAATAGATTTTAAATGCAGATCACACAACACTAGAAGAGATATATGACAGAATTGTTATTCAGAAAAGACATTTAAATGCTGAAACTAACAAGTTAAACCTGTATAGGGACCTCAGAAACCTTTTAGTTCAACTCCATTATTTTGTAAAGATAAACATAAAGTCATAGATGCAAGGTAGGAAAAAAAACCTATCCCAGTACAAAGAAGAGATTTAGCTAAACAATAGTCATCTGAAAAAGACTAAAGATTTTTGGGAGACTGCCAACTTTATTTGGGTCGCCAGTGAAACAAGGAAGCCAAAAAGAGTAAATGTCTTCTTTAGATGAATTAATAAAAATATAATGTCCAAAGTAAGGAGAGTAATAGTCGTACCCTGATTGCACCATGCTGAGATCATTGTATCAAAAGGACATTGACAAAATGGAACTCAGCCAAAGCAGGGAGACTAGGTAAGAGAATTTTAAATGATACCATACGTTATCAATTCAAGGAACTATGACAACATAATGGATAGAGTTCAGGAGTTGGAGTCATAAAGACCTTGAATTTGGATATTGACTTGGACACTGTGATGAGTAAAATTCCTAAGAGACTGGGTTCCAGATTAAAGAAAAATCAATTTATTGATTAGACTAGCAATAATGAAGAAATTAATTGGGCATGATTTCTCTCTGTGAAGAGTGAATCAAACTTTCTTTGACTATCAATCAGCAATTCTTAAATTAATCAACCAAAAACTTAAACACCCCTACTTAACACTAAGTAAGAGAGTTCTCAAGTCACTTACTAAAAGTGGGTGACATTCCCAGAGGTGACTGCCTTGCCCCTGGGCAGTGCTAGGCAAATTTAAAGACTGCAATTGGTTCCCATAAAGTGGAGGAAGGGACATGGAAAAAGTACTATTAAAAGTCTTTGAACTTCCTGTCTAAGGGCTCTTTGAATGGGGTCTTCTTCAGCTTGAATCTTTGGCTTGAACTTCGGCTGGTGACTTGCCTTTTGGAGGTGGCTTTGGACTTGGACCTTGGCTTCTACTTGGGACCTTGACTCTTGGACTGCTCTTGGAGGACTGCTCCTGGATCTTCTCCTTTAGACTTTGTCTTGATTGAGTGAGTAGTTGGCCTTCCCTTCCTGGCTTCTAGAGAGATTAGTTCTGGAGAGGCTTCCTTCTCCTGAAGGAGGCTGTGTTGGTGGAATCTTTGTATAAGACATCACTGGGTCTTCTGGCTGAGGGTTAATGAGCCCTGCAGGGGCTGAGCAGGACACTGGAGCAACATTTAGTGTGATAGGCTAGACATTTTCTCTACCCTCTTCTTATATTTCTCTACTTTTACTCTTATGTTCTTAATCACATTTATGTTCTTAATCTTAATTATCCTAGTTTTAGAAGCTGCTCTTTGTAAATAAAAGCTATGAAAAGTCATTTGGCTTGAGCTATAATATTTTTTAATTGGTGACCACAATATTACTTTAGAATTCTCATATGTAAGTCAAACCCCTAAATTTAATTCCTTGCATCTCAGTAATTAAAGACAAATTCATTTAGTTAGCATCTTGAATTAAATACAGTTTTGGAAACTCATTATTCAGCCTTCCTCTAGACAGCCTATAAAATCTCTAATTGATGGACATCTAATGAGGAATTGGCTAATATGTTTTAGTCCCTCCTTGATTTCCTCATGATGGTAGGGAAAGTCACGCACTTGACCACTGGATTAAATATCCTTTTTGATCTAGATGAGAAATCAACTTAGATGTGATTAAGATTAACTTTCCATCATTCATCCTAATAGGAGAATCCAGGACACAGCCCTAACACCCTCTGGACATATTTGTCCAAAACTAGTTTTTGTTTACTAAGCAGGATGGCACTTATGGTCTTAATCTTAATTATCCTAATTTTAGAAACTGCTCTGGGGAAGGGAAAGTGAGGACATTCTTAGGATTGTCAGGACAAAGGCATGAGGAAAAGACTTTGAAAAATATGTTACAGGGCAGTATTAGAAAATCAAATAATACAGTATTGAGGAGAAATTTTCTTAATACTTGGTTTTATGACTCTGGCAAGTTGCTTAATCTCCCCAATTTCCTTCATCTGTGAGGATAAATATGGTACCTACCTTGAAGGGATGTTGTGAGGATCAAGTAAGTTAATATACATAAAGTGCTGAGCAAATCTTAAAGTGCTACATTAATGCTTATTATTATTATTATTACTATTATTGTCATTAAAGGAAAAGATTTAGAAGATATAGGATAGCTATCTCTAAATATTTTAATGCTTATCATAGGAAAGAGAGAATAAGTTTGTTCTGCTTATCTCTGGAGCATAGAACTTAGAATAGAAACTCATTTGGAAAATTACAGGAAGACAGATTTTTAACTTGAATCAACAAACTTCCTAATAACCCAAATTGGCCAAGATGAAAATATTTAAGTTCCCTGTGACTAGAGGTTGTCAAGCAGAGCTTACATGATAAGGTTATTAGGATTAATTAGCAGCTGAGGACAGGGTGAAGAATAGTGGGTAAGGTTTCTTGAAGGCTAGACAGTCTTGGGCAGTGTGGCAGTTGGAATTCTGGGTAGCAGGAGTCAGAAGGTGTTTTCCAACTGCCAATGGTCTCCTGGTGGTTTTTTTTTTTAAACCCTTGTACTTTGGTGTATTGTCTTATAGGTGGAAGATTGGTAAGGGTGGGCAATGGGGGTCAAGTGACTTGCCCAGGGTCACACAGCTGGGAAGTGGCTGAGGCCGGGTTTGAACCCAGGACCTCCTATCTCTAGGCCTGACTCTCACTCCACTGAGCTACCCAGCTGCCCCCTCTCCTGGTGGTTTTTGGCTTAGGAGGAGCCTGGTTTTTCTGTTTCCTGGAACATAGAGAAAAACCAGTGGCAGTAGAAGGAGGAGAACAGGTTAAAGTATCTGGAATAAGTTTGTGGGGGAAATCAACAGAAAAGAGAAAGAGAGAGACTTTTCTTTTGTGCAGCTGCTAAGAGGGCCAAGCCATTTTGAAGCCTGGTCAGGTCTGAAAAGCCTAGCTAGGCTGGCAGTTGGCAGAGAGACTGATTCAAAGCTGAATAAGATTTTCAGAGACAGTAAATATATAATTAGGGGATTAGTAATTAGCATAAGGTTATTTAGTATAGTTTGGGGTTTTTTAGTGATAGATAAGGAGTTTTAAGGAGACTCAAGGGAAACCCTGAGCAAGAAGCAGGTCTATGAGGACCAGTGGGACTGGGATAAGTTTAGATCTCCTTTTAGACTAGGGAATCCTAATCCTCAAAACCTTTGTTTACCTTACCTTACCTTTCCTTAACCTTAATAGTTATTAAATAGAGGTTTTTTTGCATCTGTCTCTAGTCATTATCCTTGCATAGGCCAAATCCAGTTACACGAAGCAATAAAGGAGATACTGTATCCCAATTTTCCCCCTTAATATTCCTAGCTGTTCCTATTGTAACATTACTGCTATTAACAATCTTGACTATTCCTATTTCTTACATTTTCTTCCGAGAATATTTCTAACAAAATTATGGCAAAGGGAACTATGATTTAGACAAGAATTAGACTAGTATGCTTCTAAGATCTCTTTCAACCTTGAGATTCTATGATTTTAAGATTTAAAATGACCCTTCAAATGATGATGAAATCATTTCAAAAGCTATATTGATCCATTGATTTTTATGCTGTAAAATGTTAGGACATTTTTCAAAACAAAACTAAATTTGAGAATCAATAAGAATACCAATACAAAAACCCAGGAAAAACATTAGTAGCCGTGACACTCAGGATCTGCTTTATAACAAACAAGTGTGGAGAAATGGGAAAAGCATTGTACTTGAAGAAGTAGCCTTCAGTTCCAGTCCAAATCTGGCTAATTATTGATTATGTGAGACACAGAATAGTGTAGTAATAAAATACTCTAGAGAAGGCCAGGAGAGAGATGTTTCAAACTTTTTTAGCAGTATGACCTTGGAAAACCACTTAGATTCAGTTCTTCAACTGGAAAATTGAGCCATCATCTTATCGAATTTATTTAAGGAAAGCTGCTACATTAATTATGGATTTGTTAATGAATTATTATTATTATGCAGCTTCAAACAAGTTACCTCAATAAGCATCAGTTTCCTCATCTGTAAAATGAGGTTAAAAATGTTTAACATACCATTATTATTTGGGAAGTCTTGCTGAGTAGTGCAAAGTGTCATGGATTTAGGGTCAGAGGATTTGAGTTCAAATCCCATTTTTGCTATTTATTACCCCCCATTTTGCAATTGAGGAAACTGAAACAAATAGATTTAATGACTTGTCCAAGGTCACACAAGTGTCAGAGGCTAGATTTTAACTTAGGCCTTCCTGACTTCAGGCCCAATATTTCTTTGTGTAACCTTGAGAAAGACATGAAAAGTCTCTGAGTTTTAGTTTCTTTATTTGTAAAATGAGAGAGAGAGAGTTGAACCAGAGGACCTCAAGTGTTTTTCCATCCCTAAATCTATAATGCTATAACCAAACAGACAGCTAAGTGGTACAGTAGTAGAGTGCTGGACCCAGAGTCAGGAAGATCTGAGTTCAACTCTGCCTCAGAAACTTACTAGCTATGTGATCCTGGCAAGTCACTTAACTCTGTTTGCCTTGGTTTCTTCATCAGCAAAATGAACTGGAGATGGAAATGGCAAATCCTACCAGTATCTGCCAAGAAAACCTCAAATGGAGTCATGAAGAATCAGACAGGACTGAATCAACTGAACAAACAAACAAACAAAAAAACCACAACCAAACAGTTCTGAGGACCCTAAGTTTTGATCATTTACATTAGAATAAGTCTATTACCATCTTTTGAGTAAGCAGGGCTTTCAATCTAATTATACCATTAATTCATTAGTAGCCTCTGTGAGAAATAGGAAATGTTTTCTAATAACATGATAAATTTGAGGGAGACGAGCATTCAGGAATATTATTTATAGATGATGTGGATATCATTAGTCAAATCAAATTAATGGAATGATGTT
This sequence comes from Gracilinanus agilis, assembly GCF_016433145.1. Lineage (NCBI taxonomy): Eukaryota > Metazoa > Chordata > Mammalia > Didelphimorphia > Didelphidae > Gracilinanus > Gracilinanus agilis. Next base: position 526,334,932 of record NC_058132.1, read on the forward strand.
CCACTGAGATCCAATAAATCACACTTCCATATTATTAGTATTTCTCTTCAGAGCTCCATCACGTTGATTTGAATATGAAACAACTATTAAAACTAAGATATTTGTAATCTAATTGAAATGGAGACTTAAAATTATTTTAATGAAATATGTATGATTCTAAAATACTTTATAAATACAATTATACTTCTAAAAGACAAATTTTTCTTTTCTTTTTCATTTGTCACTATTTCAAAAAAGAGAAAGAAATATGCATGGGAAGGGAATAAGCATTTTTTATATTAATACCTATTACACGCCAGGTTTTGTGCTAAGTGCATTACAAATTTCTCATTTGATTTTCACAACAACCCTGTGAGGTAGGAGCTGTTATTATCCCAATTTTATAATTGAGGAAACTGAGGCAAACAATGATTTGATGACTTGTCCAGGATAATACAGCTAGTAAGTGTCTGATGCTAAATTTGAATGTGGGCCTTCTTCACTTTAAGGCCCAGCATTCCAACCACTTGTGCCATTGGCTGACTCATCAACACATCAGATACATCTGTGCTTTGGGCAAAATACATTGGTGACTGGGCAAATTATTTTATTTATATTTACTTTTATTTATTTATATTTTAGTTAAGATGGAGCTATATTTATTAGCAACATAGGATCATGGACTTATAGCTGGAAGGGATTTTTAGTTCATCCCTGTCATTTTACATCTGAGTTAATCAAGGCTCAAAAATGTTAAGTGACTTGTCCAGGGTTACCTGGCTAGTTAATATCTGAGGTAAGATTTGAACCCAGATCTTCCTGACTCCAATTCTACTACCCTTTCCACTATGCCATGCTGAGTCTTGGCTCAACACCTTAAAAAATAAATGCTTGTTGACTTGACTTAAATAGTTTGAGACATTTTTTCCTTCTCCTTACCATTTTTAAATTGGACTATATAGGATGGAAGAGCTAGAAGAGTCTTTAGACGTCATCTAACAGAAGCTACATATTTTACAGATGAAGAAACTGTGGTCCACCTAGCAGAAGGTTTTTGTTCATAAGAAGTAAGTGATGAGAGTTAAAATTTGAACCCAGATCTCATGACTTCAATTGGGTCTACTATAACAAGCTGTGTGACCCTGGGCAAATCACTTACCCTTTTTGCCTAAGTTTCCTTATCTGTCAAATAAGCTGGAGAAAGTAATGGCAAACTACTCCAATATCTATGCCAAGAAACCTCAAATGGGGTCACAGAGTCAGACATGACTAAAATGACTGAACAACGATGATATAGTGAAACTTCTTAACACTGTCTAGTTTGGGAAGTCTTTGTGTATCTTCTGCAAGAATAAGCCTTTCCTCCATGACATCCTTCCTCCTTTCTTACTTTCATGTCCCACTCCATCCACCACCCCAGGTGAAATGCCCTCAAGTTCTACTCTCACCCAGCTCATTGGGAAAGGAAGCAAGAAATACATCAAGTATGTGTTAGGCATGTTCTGAGTGCTGGGAATCCAAAGATTCTTCCATGTTCTCAAGGAGTTCAATGGTTGAATGTAACTATGTACATATAAGATACACATGTTTGTGTGTAGGTGTTTATGATACATATATCCCAAACTTATGACACATGTATCACAAACACACACACAAGGGAGGAGCCTCTCAAAGGTGGGAGGAATAAAGGGGAGGGGAGTCTGGAAAGGATTCTGGCAGAAGGTGGAATTTGAGCTGCATCTTGAGGAAGCCAGGAAAATCAGGGGATGGAAACAAGTATGGAGAGCATTCCCAGGAGGGAAATAGCTAGTAAAAAAAGCAGAGTCAGAGAGGGAATGTCTGTGTACTAAAAACAAAAAGTAGGTCAGTGTCACTGGCCTTCCCACATAGAGAAATGTGGGGTAAGATGATGGAAAGGGCCCGGTTGGGAAGAATTTTTTTTTTAACTTTAGCAAAGGGATATTTATTTCACAAGTACAAATGATCCAACATTTCACCCCAAATCTAAAGAGTTGGGGGGCATAATTCCCCTGCCCCATTCACATACTGATTTGGTCTTTGGGGGCTGATTTGACTTGAAACTTAGTTCATATTGTACACAGTATCAGTCCCTCCGAGGTCCTGTCCAGATGCCAAAGGGCATCCCTGCTGGTCCTCATCGTTGCTCCCAATGACCACTCTAGGTTCCTTGAGACCTCGCTGTTGGGCTGGCTATCATACGCATCCTGTATTCTTGGCCTCCAGGGTTCTTCTCACTCAAACATCCAGCCGTTGAAACTCCTGAGGTTGGAATACCTATTCCTGGCACCTTTCAGAAGTTGATGTTTCTGTTTTTCCTTCAGACATATTAGGTCTTGAATTTTTCTCAGGTGTAGCTTCTTTTTCCATAACGATTATTTCATTCTTTAACTCTGTATGTTGTTCAGAAATTGAGATGGAAACAGGTGTATTTTCTTTGATAATTTGGCATGTGTGAGTGTCACTTTCACTTAAATGTGTGGCCATATTATCTATACCAGAAACATCAGTTAGGAAATCACAATTAAGGCACACTACAGTAATGCCCCTCAAGTCTTCCGAATGCTTCTTAAAAATGCAAAACCTTTTACTTGCACGAGCACTGTGAAAGCTCATCATGTGATTTACATAGGCTTTACTA